>NC_045976.1:37965487-38115487 GCF_010909765.2 Amblyraja radiata | reverse complement strand
AGCCATGATGGGTGCAGGCTCGAAGGGCCGAATGGCCTATTCCTGCACCTATTTTCTATGTTTCCATCCAAGTACCTGTCTAACTGTTTGTTAAATGTTGGGATAGTCCCAGCCTCTGATCCTCAATTAATCTACTCTGGGCAAGAGACTCTGTGCATCTACCCGATCTATTTCTCTCATGATTTTATACACCTTTATAAGATCACCCCCTCATCCTCCTGCGCTCCAAGGAATGCTCCAAGTCCCAGCCTACTCAACCCTCTTCCTGTAACTCAGACCCTCTAGTCCTGGCAACATCCTTGAAAATCTCCTCTGTACCCTATCCAGCTTGCCAACATCTTTCTTATAACATGGTGCCCAGAACCGAACACAATACTCTAAATGTGGCCTCACCAACGTCTTACACAACTGCACCGACCTCCCATCTTCTGTACTCACTTGGAGGCAGGGAAGTTGAACTTGGCATTGTGTTCAGCATAGACATGGTGGGCTGAATGGCCTGACCCTGTGCTTTAATGTTTTATGTTCTACGAGTAAGTCGCAGGATGCGGGTCAATAAACTACACAGAGACAGACAAAATATTGCAGCATGCCCAGAGCATAATCCCACCATCACTGGAATTACAATATTCTCCAAGGACTGCATTAAGAACAAGCCCATTGACTTAGTCTCGAGGGGGGGTAAGAATTACACAGAGAGCCTGCCGAACAGGATTGCAAGGAAGGAGGATATTCTTTCCCCACCCTTCAAAGTAAAGGCAAAATACTGCTGCAATGCCGTGGCATAAGGATGTTTATTTTGGCAATCGTTACCCAGTTGTTATAGTAACCACGAACATTCTTAAAACAGAGTCTGTGCTACACAATTTCCACCCTATCTCCGGCAGCTTACAGCCTGATAAAAGGCCACGTGACACTGCACTTGATTGACAAGGTTGGAACACGTTATTGTGGACACCGTGATGGATTGAAAATTAAGTACATTTCCTCCCCACTACCATGTTCTATGGTTGAGTAGTGCTTGCCATCCTGCTCACAATGCGATCTGCTGACCCCGTGTACAGGCACCTTGCATTTTACACCCGTTTGGTTTACAAGTTTTGGGGGGGAAAAAAACGCTTTAGTTTAGTGATACAGAGCAGGAAACAAGCCCTTTGGCCCACCGAGTCCACGCCGATTCCCCCCGATACCCTGGCACAATCCCACACACACACACACACACACACACAATAGGGACAATTTTCAATTTTTACCAAAGCCAATTAACCTACAAACCTGTGCGTCTTTGGAGTGCGGTAGGAAACCGGTGCACCCGGAGAAAACCCACGCAGTTCACGGGGAGAACATACAAACTCCGTACAGACAAGCACCCGTGGGCAGGATCGAACCGGGGTGTCTGGTGCTGTAAGGCAGCAACTCTACCGCTGCGCCACCGTGTCTTGTTGAATTGATACCAAAGCCTAATAATATACTCCATTTTATTTTTGAAGCAACGTGCTAGTATTTACGCCTGACAGCATAGTCGGGTAGGTGTTTAATTTGCGTGGCTTTGAATTACGCAATGCTTTTCAAGCCAGCATCTCGCCAGTCCGTTCCAGTAGCTTTGGACTCCTCTCGGGGGGGCCGTGATCTCAGTCGGTCGGGCAAAACGGATAATCCAGAAGGGTTCCGGAACGAAAGGGTGCCGGAAAATCGGTGGGGGACCTGTATATCATCACACCTTGCCTCAAATAGAAATTCAGCACCAGTGTCTTTAACATCATATCACTCTCTGCAGTGATGACACGATACCACATGAACCTTGAATGGCAGGTTTCTGCTGTGCACAAGAATTGCCCGCTCACACAGTTTATGTCACGTGTTTTATAAATCAGAGACAAATTAGTCCAAGTCATCCTTTACAGTTTATCTTCTGATGATAAAAAGCTGTCTCGTGTATTCAAAGGAAACCACACAGATATTGAATGAATCTGGTTACTCACCTCAAACAGAATCCCATGGCAGGATCGAAGCCGTCTTCCATTAAGCCTTGCCTGTCTTCACTTCCATCAGCTATTTAAATAATGAGAGAAAGCTTGCCGTGATTTATATTGTTGAAAAAAAAAGAAGAAAAAAATTGGAAAGTGTTCTATATACTGACAGAAACACCTAAATGGGAATTTTGCCTACATGTCCACCCACTCCTCTCCTGAAGATGGAAAACGCACCCAGCAATACCAATATCAAGAGGCAAAATGCTTAAACGAACGGGTGAAATCAGAAATCTTGCCGGATTTACGAACACAGAAATCATTGACGCCGTGCCAATAGCCGTGGGAGGTGGCTTACCCGAATTTGTTGTTTCAATTCTTTCCATTTGTGTCTTGAATGCCATTTTCAAGGAATAATGAATCAGGAGCTGTCAGATTTGTAGAACTTTGCCGTACACGACGTGTGTGTGTAGTTCAGCTATTTTTTCGGCCCGGAGAATTGTCTACTTGTGAACCAAGGGCAGCTAAGAGGCCTAAATAGGCACCAACCTTCCCACAGTGGGTGGCTGACAAATTTGCATATGAATTATTTTTCCCACGCACTCAGGATTAAAGTACATATTCTGATTTTGGCGTTGCAAAGCAAACCGAATGACAGTAAGTGGCACACAACAATCCAGGCTGCTGCAATACATTACAAACAATCCGTGCATGTACATGATCCACAGCACCTTGCAAAAAAACAAGAGAGAGGTTCTTTGCTGACATACATGTTCTCGGTCACCATTTCTGCCACTCCCTTCGACAAGAGGGTGGGGCGTGTGACAATTTCATTGAAACACTATTTTCAGAACACCCGAAGGATGTTTGGCCCATCAAATGCGTGCCTTCTCACAGTGGAGTATCAGTTCTATTCCACGACCCAAAATGTCTCATATCCATGTTCCCCAGGGATGCTGCCTGACCCGCGGAGTTACTCCAGCACTTAGCCGCTTGCAGCGATTGTATTTATGTTGAAGGTAGGCGCAAAACTCTGGAGTAACTCAGCGGGACAGGCAGCATCTCTGGAGGGATGGAACAGGTGACGTTTCAGGTCGAGACCTTTCTTCAGACTGATGATGTCAGGGCAGTGGGAGGTACATAGCTAATAAGGAAGTGTGTAAATAAGGAAGTGTATGGATAAGGAAGTGCAAGGTATGAAAACAGGACAAAGGGAATGGAGATCAATGGAAATGCAGAATAGATCATTGTTAATTGGGAGACAGTAACAGCAAAGCAAACAGAGATAAAATGTAAGGTACACAAAATTGCTGGGGAAACTCAGCGGGTGCAGCAGCATCTATGGAGCGAAGGAAATAGGCGACGTTTCGGGCCGAAACCCTTCCTCAGACTCAGAGATAAAATGTAGTTGGAAACAGTAAGACTGGTCAGAGAACTGGGAAGGGGGAGGGGATGGAAAGCATAATGGAGAGAGAGGGAAAGTGTTAACATAAGTTGTACTTATGTTGACTGGATAGCAGGCAAAGCGTGTCTGTTTGGTGACAATGTGCCAATAACAACCATCGCATCATCAAATAAACACATTCATTTTGCAATGTATCTGCATCATGTGTGCTTCCGTTTTGACCAACACCCTCACAAAGTGTTTTAGAGGTAGTCACAGTGGATGCAACTTTGCAGTGACTTTCCACTGGAGGCCAGATGCTAAAACTCTGGTACTTGTGAATGTAGCCTTGGTGGTGGCTGCATAGAGTTTGAGTGCATAGCTACAAGTTTGTGTAAAAATATATAATGCTGGAGTAACTCAATGGGTCAGGCAGCATCTCCAGAGTACATGGATAGGCGATATTTTGGGACGAGATCCTTCAGACCCACAACGTCGCCAACATTCTCCGGGGGATGCTGACTGACCCGCCGAGTTAAGGGGCTGTCCCACTTGGGCGACCTAATCCGCGAGTTCTGGTGAGTTTGCCCTCGACTCATACTCGCAGCATGGTCGACACGAGGTCGTAGGAGGTCTTCCTAACTCTCCTTCATGCTCGAGTGTGGTCTCCACGTACTAGAGGCCTCAGCTAGGTCGCGGCATTTTTTTCAATATGTTAAAAAATGCCCGCGATTAAAGAAAGGTCGCCATGGAAATTTTTTTATTTTTTTTTAATCGATATTTTTTTTACTCGTAGGTTTAGTCGTAGTAGGTCAGCATGTTAGTCTTAGATAATCAAAGGTTGTCGTAGATAGTCTTCATCATAGTCGAAGGAGATCGTCTTCACTCTCCACTATTCGGTGTCCAATTTTCCCGAAGTTAGTCGTAGCTAGGTCTTCTACATAGTCGAAGGAGGTCTTCAACATGTCATTTTTTCAAATTCTTCTAAACTCGCCAATTAGGTCACCCAAGTGGAACAGCCCCTTTACTCTGCACTCTGTGTCATTTTTGTTGTAAACCAGCATCTGCAGTTCTTCGTTTCTACAAATCCATGAACTGCTTGGCGGGGGTAAATAGAGGGAAGATATTCTATTAAGGCTAATTAATGGATCCAAAGAAATTCGCCGTGGTATGTAAATTATACGGGATGCATCACAGCATGGTTTGGGAACAGCTCCATCCAAGACATGGCAGGGAATTGTGGACGCAGCCCAGACCGTCACACAAACCAACCTCCCTTCCATTGATTCCATCCACATTTCACGCTGCCTCGGTAAGGCCAGCAGCCTAATCAAGGACCAGTCTCAGCCTGGTCACTTCCTCTTCTTCCCCTGCCCATATAGAGTTTGTACGTTCTCCGTGACCACATGGGTTTTCTCCAGGTGCTCAGGTTTCCTCCCACACTCCAAAGATGTACAGGTTTGTTGGTTAATTGGCTTCAGTAAAAATTGTAAATAGTGCCTTGTGTGTGGAATAGTGCTAGAGTACAGGGTAATCGATGGTAGGCACAGACTCATTGGGCTTAAGTGTTTATTTCTATGCTGTATCTCCAAACTAAACTAAAGACTGAAGGCAGCGGGGCATATGAAGGAAGTTCATAAATTTATGTGACCATTCGGCCTAAGTCTACTCCTCCATTTGATCATGGCTGATGTATCTCTCCCTCTGCACCTCATTCTCCTGCTTTCTCCCCAAACCCCTCACACCCCTCCTAATCAATAAACTATCTATCTCTGCCTTAAAAATATTAATTGACAGCCTCCACAGCCTTCAACGGCAATGAATTCCACAGATTCACCACACTCCGGCTAAAGAAATCCCTCCTCAAATCCTTCCTAAAGGAACTTCCTTTAATTCTGAGGGGATGATCTCCTGTCCTAGACTCTCCCACTAGTGCAAGGGTTTCCCAACCTTTTTTGTCCCGTTTACCCACGGCAACTTTAATAGCACATAACAATGTTATTTCACTTATTTATGAACAACTAATGATGAACAGATACCGGTATACCAGAACCAAACACAGTCAGTCAATGAGAAAACATATGTACAAATCCAGAATCAACAAATTTACCCCCTGGATAGGCAAAATTTACCCCTGGGGGTGACCCTTGCACTAGTGGAAACATCCTCTCCACATTCACTCTATCCAGGCCTTTCACTAGTCGGTAAGTTTCAATGAGGTCCCCCCCTCAACCTTCTGAACTCCAGCGAGAACAGGCCCAGTGCCGTCAAACGCTCATCATATATTAACTCACAGGAAGCCCACAAAGTCTCTGGGAGTACGTGCAAACTTCACACCAAGACCCAAGGTCAGGATATAACTGGGACACTGGAGCTGAAGCAGCATAGGGCCGCAATGACCTTGCCACATTGTGCAGTCCCAGCTGGGTCAATTACTGCAGAACGCTGAGCTCTCTGTTCACGCACGCTGGTGCAACCTATCAGCCACCATGCACACCGTGCCAACAAGTCAAATAACATTTGAACGCACCCGATCCAGGAAACAATCTCACGGTACTTGGGGAGGGCAGAGAAAAATGGGCGTTGTGCAACAGTCAGTGGGTACAAAGATTGCTTCTCCATACTTTCCCACCTACTGGCCCAGCGGTAGAGTTGCTGCCTTACAGCGCTTGCCGTGTCAGAGACCCGGGTTCCATCCCGACTACGCACGGAGTTTCGACGTTCTCCCCGTGACCTGCGTGGGTTTTGTCGGAGATCTTTGGTTTCCTCCCACACTCCAAAGACCTACAGGTTTGTACATTAATTGGCTTGGTGTATGTGTAAATTGTCCCGAGTGTGTGTAGGGCAGTGTTAGTGTGCGGGGACCGCTGGTCGGTGCGGACTCGGTGGGCCTAATGGCCTGTTTCCCCGCTGTATCTCTAAACCAATTAAACAAAACTACTTCAGATCTGTCATTATTAAAAGCCATGCAGACAAGGAACGGGTTTACAGAAAAGCTACCCTCTTAAGAGCAGTTGTAAACAGGTCCAGATTGTTATTGATTATTGGTATTCAGTTCCCATCTCAGCTGGAGCATCTGCACGGTGGCACAGAGGTGGAGTTGCTGCCTTACAGCGCCAGAGACCTGGGTTCCATCTTGAGCTTAGGTGCTATCTGTACAGAGTTTGTACATTCCCCCTGGGACGCGTGGGTAGTCTGCGGGTGCTCTAGTTTCCTCCCACATTCTAAAGACATGCAGGTTTGTAGGTTAATTGGCTTCTGTAAATTGCCCCTAGAGTGTAGGATACGAAAGTGGGATAATATAGAACTAGCGAATGGGTGATTGATGATTATAAAGTCACACAGCGTAGAAACAGGCCATTGGGCCCATCTTGCCCACACCGACCAACATGTCCCCTCTACACTAGTCCCGCTTGCTTGGCTGGTGTAGATGGACTTGGTGGGCCGAAGGGCCTGTTTTTAAAGCTGCGTCTCCAAACTAAATCTCTATACTCTAAGAACTGAACAGTGATCAGTTTAGTTTATTGTCACGTGTACCGAGGTACAGCAAAAAGCTTTTGTTGTGTGCTATCTAGCCAGTGGAAAGACAATACATGATTACACACGATTACAATCTACAGTGTATAGATGATGTGGATCAGGGGTGGGCAACGTTGTTCCGCATCGGGGGCCGGGACGTATGTCTGTGAGCGGATGGAGGGTCACATCTATCACGTGTACACATGGATCCTGCCCCGGATGGCAGGCATCAAATCACGTGCTCACAGGAGGTAGACAAAAATGTTGGAGAAACTCAGTGGGTGAGGCAGCCTCTCATGCAATCCTTGCATGTCTCACCCGCTGAGCTTCTCCAGCATTTATGTCTACCTTCGATTTTTCCAGCATCTGCAGTTCTTTCTTAAACGTGTTCACAGAAGGTGCGCGGCCACGCCGGCGGCTTTGCGCAGGATACGGTACAGCCGGAGCTCGGCTGCGCTCGGCGGGCGGGATGATCACGGGTTACAGGCCGCATTCGGCCCAGGGGCCGTGGGTTGCCGACCCCTGAAGTAGAGAGAGCATTTAGCATTAAGAAGAAAGTGACAAATTCTGAAGCAGCAACATGGAAACACGTTGAACACACAGACAGAATTTAATCATCGCTAAATAAAAATCAGGCTATTCTACTTGTGTCACAACTATAACGCCGAGGTTACTTATGAAGAATGAAAAGGGAATGCGTGTACTGAGATCTGCCATTTCCTTCATCATTGCACTACACGGTTAACGGCAAACACATTCAGGTTGCCCATGAGAAAGTGAAAGTTATGCGCTCAATTACATGAGAAACAAAACTAAAAGAAAACTTTTTGTTCAGGCAAGTCCTTCGTTGTGCAAAACATGGTTTTTAGTAAACCGCAACGAGGATAAGATAGTCATACAAAACACATCTTCACATCTAGGGACACTCATTTAGATTGAGCACTGGTGTTGGAATCAACATGCAACAGTGGTTTCAATCCTGTAACCACTACAAACATATTTTATAGGGTGGGGCGGGGGAGAGAGATAGAGGGAGCAGCACAAGGCGGCACAGCGGTAGAGTTACTGCCTCACCACGCCCGAGACCTAGGTTCAATCCTGACCACGTGTGCCTGGCTGTATAAATTTGTCCGTTCGCCCTGTGCAATCCCAAGCAGCGAGAGTTTCGACCGCCCCCGACGCGAGAGTTTCGATCACCTCGAGGCAGGGGCTTCGACCGCCGGCTGCGGGAGCTTCGATCGCCCCGACAGATGGCTCGACTGCCCCGACCGCGGGAGAAATAAAGAGGAAGAATGAACTTTTTTGCCTTCCATCACAGTGAGGAACGTGGGGAATCCACTGTGGTGGATGTTTATGTTAACTTTCATGTAGTTGTGTGTCTTGTTGCTTTTGTCTGCGTATGGCTGTATGGTAATACACATATCACAGTACCTTAATTGGTACACGGGACAATAAACAGACCTTTGACCGCGTGGGTTTTCTCCAGGAGCTCCAGTTTCCTCCCACGCTCCAAAGACGTACAAGTTTGTAGGGCAATTGGCTTCTGTAAATTGTCTCATCGCAGACTCGGTGGGCCGAAGGGCCAAGTCTGAAGAATACTTTCGCCAAGATGACTCAAGTGGCTCAAGCAGTGCACCCAAACTCAGGGTCATAGAATTATAGTGTGGAAACAGGCCCTTTGGCCCAACCTGCCCACATGGACCAACATGCCCCATCTACACTCATCCCACCTGCCTGCGTTTGGCCCATTCCTAAAAATTTCCTATCCATGTGCCTGTCTACATGTTTCTTAAACCTTGCAATGGTCCCTGTCACAACCTCCTCCTGTGGCAGCTTGTTCCATTCACCCACCACCCTTTGTGCAAAAACATTGCCCCTCTGGTCCCTGTTAAATATTGTCCCCCTCACCATAAACCTATTACTCAAGGACAATTAAGAATGAGCAGTAAATGTTGGGCAATTAATGTTTAAGAAAGAATTGCAGATGCTGGAAAAATCGAAGGTAGACAAAAATGCTGGAGAAACTCAGCGGGTGAAGCAGCATCAATGGAGAGAAGGAATTGGTTTTGGGTCAAGACCCTTCTTCAGACTGATGTCAGGGTGGGGGGGGCAGGAAAAAGAAAGGAAGTAGGCGGAGACAGTGTCAGAGTGAGCGGAGGGCTGTTCGGTCAGGGGGGGGGCGACGTTAGAGTGAGTAAGGGGAGTGGAAAAGTTGAGGCGGTTGATGTCCAGCCATCAGTTTAAAATGAAACGGTCTAAAGAAGGTTTGTCTCCGCCTACTTCCTTTCTTCCCCCCCCCCCCCCCCCCCCCCCCCCCCACCGACATCAGTCTGAAGAAGGGTCTCGACCCAAAACATCACCAGTTCCTTCTCTCCATACATGCTGCCTCACCTGCTGAGTTTCTCCAGCATTATTGTCTACGTTGGGCTTCCCAGTGACGGAGGCAATGTACCATGTGAAGTGTTGGAGAGTCAAAAGATAGAAATGTCTCAAATATTTGCAATGCAAACCCAGATTATCGTGAGTCAAGGGTGACTGACGTCACTCAGGGGCAAGACTGACACCACTTGGCTTCCACAAGGCCATGCGACAAAGGATAACATAATCGATCTAGACAATTGATTGAAGCCTGCACACTGCAGGATTTTGGCTGTACCCGTGTGCACCCATCCGAGTCCATAAACACTGGCAGTGCCAAGCTCTGCTGCATGTTACAACTTGATTAAGCTGGCATGCATTGTGAAATGTGCAGTCCCAACAGGCAAATAGAACCTCTGGGAGTTCAGTTCAGAGATGCCGCGTGAAAACAGGCCCTTCATCCCACCAAGTCCACGCCGACCAGCGATCACCTGTGCACTCATTCAATCCCATTAGGGACCATTTACAGAAGCCAATTAACCCACAAAACTGTATGTCTTTGGAGTGTAGAAGTGATCTGTACGGTGTCAGGGGTTATGGGGAGGAGGCAGGAGAATGGGGTTAAGATGGAGAGATAGATCAGCCATCATTGAATGGCGGAGTCAACTTGATGGGCCGAATGGCCTAATTCTGCACCCGTCAGAGGGCGGTGGAGGCCGGTCTCTGGACGCTTTCAAGGGAGAGCTAGATAGGGCTCTTGAAGATAGCGGAGGTCTATATTCAATGTGTATTTTGACACTGAACTCATATTAGGTTATACCTGTTATTAATGTAACCCTGATCCCTAGGTATCAACATCATTGTTATGTTTATCATTATTCTTTTTGCTCTGTTTCTTATGTTTTGTTTTTGTTTTTTGGGGAAAAAATTAATAAAAAGATTTTAAAAGAAAGAAAGAAGATAGCGGGGTCAGGGGATATGGGGAGAAGGCAGGAACGGGGTACTGATTGGGGATGATCGGCCATGATCACATTGAATGGCGGAGCTGGCTCAAAGGGCCAAATGGCCGACTCCTGCACCTATTGTCTATTGTCACTTATGAAGTTACGAAACCGGAGCACCCGGAGAAAACCCACGCAGTCACAAGGAGATCATAACACCGTACAGACAGCACCCATGGTAAGGATCAAACTCGGGTCTCTGGCACTGTGAGGCAGCAACTCTACTGCTGCACCACTGAGCTGCCCCAATTTAAACCTCTATGTTTGAGTACACAAACCCGACAGTGGAAGTCAAGCCACTCCACTGACCTGAAATTAAATCGCTCATTTCTCAACTTGACAGCACAGCGAAGGATATTGTATAAATGACCAGCACGAGATCATCAAACAACAAGTTACGAGAACCCAGTGGCACTCTCAACACAGCTTCCAAGACAAGACCATTAGTATAATCGTATTCAGCTTTGGATTCCTGAACTGGACATCATGTGCAAGATAAAATTCCAGAGTGGTGATTAGGAAGGTTTATTTGGCAGAACAAAAATGCTTGGAATCTTCAGTCACCTTCCTCCAATCTGGGTTGTTGCCATTTCAATAGAGTAAGGAAATAGCTTCCTCATTTCTCACTTCCTGTCAAATGTTTTTAATCTTCCCAGGGACAGTCACAATTCCAATTTGTTGCCACATTCATCAGTCTCACGAGGACGTAATTAGTGTTTGTCTCTCTGTGCACTCCAAGTAGATTTGGTGGCACCAAAAGTAGAGGTGCTGCCTTGTCACCAGAGGCCTGGGTTCAAACCCGACCTCGTCTGTGGTTTATGTGGAGTTGGCATATTCTCTGTGATCAGGTGAGTTTCCTCTGGGTTCTCCAGTCACTACCCACATCCCCAAGACATGTTCATCAGTGATAGGGGCTCCTAATAAGGTCATAAGTATTAGGAGCAGAATTAGGCTATTCGGCCCATCAAGTCTACTCCGTCATTCAACCATGGCTGATCTAATCTCTTCCCCTCAACCCAATTTTCCTGCCATCTCCCCACAACCCCCGACACCCGCACTAATCAAGACCCGCAGGTTGGTAGGACAATTGACCATTGGAAATTGCCCACAGTGTGTGGCTGAGTGGCAGATTTTGGATGGGAATTGATATGGGCGAGGTGAGAATAAAGTGAGACTTGGCTAAAACAATGGGACGTACGGTACAGGAACAGGAACAGGCCCTTGGGTCTGAACTGACCATCAACGACCAACTCTAAATGGGGATAAGATGTTGTGGAAACCGGTGTTTGAGTGGAACATGATAACCAACTTGCAGCACTGAGCAAACCAAAAGGGCATTAGGACAAGCCTGTTTTGGCTCAACCCAGAAATCATAAAATGCACAAAGGAGGTGGTCATTCGGCCCATCAAGTCTGTGCCAGTACACAAAGGACCCCTCAAGTAAGCCCAACTTCCAGCATGAGATTCACAGCCCAGTACGGCTCATTCAATATACATCCAAACTTATTTAAATCTGGTGGGGGATCTTTCGGGCAAAGGGTTTGTGTGTGAAATTGATTTGCCTTAAATCATTCTGTACTTAAAACCTCAGCCCACTGTTCTGACTCCCTCTGAGACGGGCGGTGAGGTTGGGGGGGGGCGGGATAATTGATCCTTTTTATTTCCTTCGCCCCTCAATTTTAGACTCATGTTTTAGGGATGCAGGGTGGAGATAGGCCTCTCGGCCCATCATGTCCGTGCCAACCCACAATCACCAACACTCTAGTGCTAAGTTATCCCAGTTTTGTACCGTACACACGAGAGGCAATTTACAGACGGCAAATAGACGACAAATCTGCACGTCTTTGGAAGGTGGGAGCACGGTGGCGCAGCGGTAGAGTTGCTGCCTTACAGCGAATGCAGAGCCAGAGACCCGGGTACGATCCCGACCACGGGTGCTGTCAGTACGGAGTTTGTACGTTCTCCCCGTGACTTGCGTGGTTTTTCTCCGAGATCTTCGGTTTCCTCCCACACTATAAAGACGTCCAGGTTTGTAGGTTAATTGGATTGGTAAATGTAAAAAATGTCCCTAGTGTGTGGAGGATGGTGTTAATGTGCGGGGATCGCTGGTTGGCGCGGACCCAGTGGGCCGAAGGGCCTGTTTCCGCGCTGTATTTCTGAACGAAACTAAAGCACCCGGAGAAAACCCTCATGGCCACAGGGAGAACGCACAAACTCTACCCAAAGCACCCTTAGTCGGGTTTGAACCTGGGTCTCTGGCACTGTGAGGCAGTGACTCTACAGCTGCACCACAGCAAGCCTTTCCAAATCACCCCGCTGTGCATCCTCCTGCACTGTCAATTCACAGTGTACATTTACCAATGGGAATCTGACAGGCCGACAGTATATTAACTAAAACCTCATGGATCACACACTGAGCCCAAGGAAATGTTATTCCTACTGGAACATGCACTGACACAAAAACTGATTTACGACTAATCCAGTTGACGTTTGATGTGATTGAGTTGGGGCAGTGTTCTTGTCGGTGTTACCAAGGGCACAGAACAGTGTCCAGTGTCCCGAGTCAAGGGTATTCAAATTGGCGTCTGCACGAGAAACAGAACAGTAAAATTGTTGAAACAAAGAACAGCTGATGCTGGGTTTACAAAGGAGAGCAGAGCGCTGGAGTAGCTCAGCAGGTCAGGCAGCACTTCTGGATAACTTGGATAGGTGACGTCTAGGGTCGGGAATCTTCTAATAATAAAGCCGTTACTCGCTGCAACCTTGCAGGCATCTTAATGCAAGACAACGAATTAAAAAAAATAAACGCTAATGCAAATTATTAGGAAGGAACTGACGAGTCTGAATAAGGGCCCTGACCCGAAACATCACCCATCCTTTTTCTCCAGAGACGCTGCCTGACCCACTGAGTTACTCCAGCACTTTGCGTCTATCTTCAATGCAAATTATTAGTCACATCGGGTTACCAGATCATGATAGCGTAAGGATGTAGTGCAGCTTTTATACAAAGTACATGATAGTCGGATGTCGGGGTAGGATTGTGCATTGCGGTTTAAGATGGTTCTTAAGAAGCCATTCTCGAACCAGCTCTCGAGCTCCTGTATCCTTTGATTAGTACGGGTGTCAGGGGTTATGGGGAGAAGGCAGGAGAATGGGGTAGCGCGGGAGAGAGAGATCAGCCATGATTGAATGGCGGGGTAGATTCGATGGGCCGATTGGCCTAATTTGGCTCCTATCACTTCTGAACTGTACCTTTCATCGCGATGGTAGCAGTGAGGTGAGAGCACAACCAGGATGGTGCTGGACCTTGAAATGCGTCACCAATCATTACAGACACCACTATCCAGAAATACCAAACAGGCGTAGATAACAAAAATATGAAACGTTGCATTTTCTGTTCAATCTGGCCTATAGGAGTTAGGAGGGAGAGATAGACGAGGTAGCCATGATTGAATGACGGAGTAGACTTTAGATGGCCCGAATGGCCTGATTCCACTCCTATTCCTTAAGACCTTTACAGGTTGGAGACCTTTGCACAGTAAAATCTCCCCATGTGGTACGGCGCCAATGACAAACCAACGCGCCAAGAACCAACTGCCGGAGAGAATACTGGGACCTACAAACGCACGATCACGCACAAAAATGAGAATGAGCAAAAATCTGTGATGAAACGTGGGCAAAACAAGAGACAACAAAGAAACAGTCGAACCTATCATCCCACCCACAGACAATGCACGACAAGATTCCTCATGTTCCCTAGATGTCGAGCTACCAAAATATTTATCCAACCATTTACGCTGTTGAATTTTGTCCAACTTGTTGACAGATTACATCATTTTATGAAACCATCAGCTCTTTTTAAAAAATAAAGGCGGTGATCAACATGTAATGAGCTGTTTAAAAACTTATAATACACCATATTCATTGTCGGGTGATAAACAGCAAATCCCTTTGATCCCTGGAACTGCTTTAAAAAAAAAATTAGTTTAGAGATGCAGACTGGAAACAGGCCCTTCGGCCCACTGAGTCCACAACAGCCATCGATCACCCGTTCACACTAGCTCTGTGTTAGCACACTGTTAGCATACACTCTCTACACACTAGGGACAGTTTGCAGAGGCCAATTAACTTACACACGCATGCACACGCGCACCTTTTGGGATGTGGGAGGAAACCGGAGGAAACCACAGAAACATCACCCAAAGTCAGGATCGAACCTGGGACCCTTGGCACTGTGAATGCAGCGGCTCAACCCGCTGCGCCACTCTTGTCATGTCCTCAGGATGCTCCAAACCTCAGCTCAAAAGGACAAACTGTTCAAGTGCTCATCTCCATCACCCCTTGGCTCCAGCCTTCACTGTTTTTTGGACAATGGAGTTATAAGATTAAATGCGTAGGAAGGAACTGCAGATGCCGAAGATACACACAAAAAGTATGTAACTCAGCAGGACCGGCAGAATCTCTGGAGAGAAGGAATGGTGACGTTTCCTGTCGATACTCTTCTTCAGACAGCGTCAGGGGAGAGGGAAACGAGAGATATGGAAGGGTAGGGAGTGAAAACGAGAGATCAAAGGAGACAAAGCTCATGGAAAATGTAGAATAGATCATTGTTAGCGAGGGGGAAAGTGACAATGAGGCATACAGACTGAAGAAAGGCCTCGACCCAAAATGTCACCCATTCCGTCTCTCCAGAGATGCTGCCTGACCCACTGGGCTACCCCAGCTTTTTGTGTCTATCTTTGAGTTTTAAGATTAGCTGATCACCGATTCTGGAGCGAGCATCAGCATGAAAGTTGTGAGGAAAGTAGTTGAGAAGACAAAATAAAAAAGATGGCCTTTAATGCGAGATGACGTTTGTTTTACAACAGAACTGTTTTAATACGGACATACTGACAATTCAACCTCATCCTTTGAGTTACTAGGTAACAAGTTAACAAACATGACAGCCTCAACTTAGAATGCAGGTCAGGACTGAAGACAATGACGCCTGCACAAACGCAACAAATCTGTTTGGCCTAGTTATTAATTGGGTTAATAGAAGCTACTGTTTGAGTGGCCTATGTGAATGGGGAAAGATAGAAGGTAACAGCTCTGAACTCCAATGATACATTTTTTAAATGAGCATAGCCAAGATCCTGGGGTGTGTTTTAAAAACAGAGAGACTAAGAGATTCAAATACATAATTCCCTGAAAGAGGTGACAGGTACACTAGGTGGCAAAGGCAGATATGGCATGCTCTCCTTCACTGGAAAATAATAATCATAGAGTGATGCAGCATAGAAACAGGGCATTGGGCCCAACTTGCCCACACTGGCCTATATGTCCCAGCTACACTAGTCCCACCTGCCTGCGTTTGGCCCATATCCCTCCAAACCTGTCCTATCCATGTACCTGTTTAACTGTTTCTTAAACGTTGGGATAGTTCCCTGTCTCAACTACCTCCTCTGGCAGCTCATTCCACACACCCACCACCCTTTGTGTGAAAAAGTTACCCTTCAGATTCCTATTAAATCTTTTCCCCTTCACCTTGAATCTCTGGTCCTCGATTCACCTCCTCTGGGCAAGAGACTGTGCATCGTAAATATAGAGAAATGTGAGGCGTTGCATTTTGGGAGGTCTAACATGGGCAGGACTTACACAGTGAATGCTAGGCCTCTGGGAAGTGTTGTAGGGCAGAGGGATCTAGGATAGAGGGTAGAGGATTCTAAAGCGAGGGGACAATAGACTTAAGGTGAGAGGGACATCCAGAATGGCAACTTGTTCAGCATGGACATGATGAGCTACAGGGCCCCTTTCCAAGGATACAAGGAACTGCTGACGCTGGTTTTTCGTGTTCCCTGGAGATGCTGCTTGACCTGCTGAGTTACTCCAGCACGGCCTTAAGAGGGACCTCAGGGGCATTACGTCTCGGAAGGTAGTCCGTATGTGGAATAAGCTGCCAGAGGAAGCTATGGATGGGGATGGAATTATCATGACGTTCAAAAGACATTTGGACAGATGTAGGAATAGGAAGGGGTTTAGAGGGATAAGGGCCAAATGCAGGCAATTAGGACGGGCCCAGAATGCCAACTTCTTCAGCTTGGGCAGGATGAGCTGCAAGGCCCGTTTCCATGGATACGAGGAACTGCTGATGCTGGTTTTATCCAGAGATGCTGCCAGACCTGCTGAGTTACTTCAACGCTGTCTTATTTTGGCCCTGCCTCCGTGCTGCACAGCTCTGTGACCACATCAAACTGGAGGGGTTACAAGACAAGCTCAAGAGATCACTTACCAAGGGAAGCAATATTCTCTGCTGTCAAATCTGCAAACAGCTGAGGTCTGTGCCCGTTGTTGTTCTTATCTGCGGACGGTCTACACAAGCCTTGGGAACCAGACCTTCACCATCTGATCCCATGATGGAGCTCATCACCTCATTGGCAAAGGAAGTTCTGTTGAGGGGCAGAAATTAGATCAGATTACCGAAAGCAACTCTATATATCCATCTATTTATTGATTTATTTATCTATCTATGTTTCGTTATTTATTTATCAGTTTATCTGCCTTTAATTATTTATTTATTTCGTTATTTTGAAACGAGAGCAAAGCTAACGGATTCATTTACTAGAACATCGAACAATACAGCGCTGGAACATACCGTGTGGCCGATATTAACCGGGCCAAACGTTATGCCTCCAGCAGCACGCTCCAGGCACTGTGTAAACTGAATCCCCATTAGTCCCCTCACCAAAGTCTTAAGAGTCATGCTTAAATGAATCTCCTCTACCTGCAGGTGGTCCACATGCCTCCATTCCCTGCATATCCACATGCCAAAAACAACTTATTTCCTGCTATTATCAGCCTCCTGAACAGATCTCTCATATGCCAAGGATGTGTACACAATCTTCCAATCCACCTCCAGTTATTGCCTTAGAGGGCCAGAGACCTGGGTTCCATCGGGAATTAAGGGACTGAAGTTTAGGGGTAACATGTGACTACGGAACGTCTGTACGGAGTTTGTATGTTCTCCCCGTGACCTGCATGGGTTTTCCCCGGGTGCTCCGGTTTCCTCCCACACTTGTAAAGGATTGGAGGTTAATTGGCTTGGTATAAACGTAGATTTTTGGCCCCTAGTGTGTGTAGGGCAGTGTTAATCTGCGGGGATCGCTGCTCATTGCGGATTCAGTGGGCCAAAGGGCCTGTTTCTGTGCTGTATCTCTAAACTAAACTTCTACCTGTTGGGACAAAAATGCTGGAGAAACCCTGGGTTTCGGGCCCGAAACGTTTCCTATTTCCTTCGCTCCATAGATGCTGCCTCACCCGCTGAGTTTCTCCAGCATTTTTATCTACCTTCGATTTTCCAGCATCCGCAGTTCCTTCTTAAACATTCTACCCGTTGGACTTGTGCAAGGTAAGATTTGCCTGGATATTCAGTTTTTCCACTGTATCTCAGTGCACGTGGTAACAATAAACCAAAACCTTTATTCAACCCAGCAAAAACCTGGTGATGAATATCCCAGTCGACAGAAGATTGTGCAGCAATCAGACCAACAGCAAAACGAAAAAAGGGCAAGGAAAAAAAGAGAAAAATCAAGAGGCTTGCGGAGAGTTAAGGGCCTGTCCCACTTTCACGGCCTCTGCCGAGTTTGCCCTTGACTCATACTCGTAGCATGGTCGTCACAAGGTCATAGGTGGGTCATAGCAGGCAGTGATGCCAGTCGTAGGTACTCGTGGCATCAAGTAGGTCACGGCGTTTTTTCCTAGCCTGAAGTAAAATGGCCACGAGTAAATAAGGTTGTGAAATTAGGTCATGAAAGTGGGACAGGCCCTTTACTGGAATTAAGAATACAGTCGTTGGGAGTCAACCGTAAAGGAGGTTAACAGCCTAAAGTAGACATCGAAGAGGGAAACGAGTTGGACTTGAACAGCAACTTGATGACGCACACAACTCTGCCACAAACAGCAGTCAGAAGACAATTGGAGAGAAGATGGCAGAGGAGGATGTACCTGGGTTGAACTCTCTGCCACAGAAGGTAGTTGAGGCCAGTCCCTTGTGGCTAAAGTGATCAGGGGGTATGGAGAGAAGGATACCGAGTTGGATGATCAGGCATGATCATATTGAATGGCGGTGCAGGCTCGAAGGGCCGAATGGCCTACTCCTGCACCTATTTTCTAAGGATTTTGAAATATCCTTGAAAAAGAAATGACAACGTACAGTGTTGTCACCGACAGTGGCTTCACTCGGTCATAGTTGTCCTGCGTCTTGCGGGAAACATCTACTATTCTTCACAAAATTCCTTCAGTATTGGTTATCAAATGGCAGAATGTGTTTGTCTATCTAAAATTTACTTTCAACATTTCCCTCCATGCATAAATTGTTAAATGTTCTGTTTGTTCAGACAAGATTCTTGGCACGGAAATAAACAGGAGACAGCTTTAACAATCTCTTGTGCAGAAGAGCAGCTTGAAATGGAACCTGGCAGCACAGTCACAGGCGTTAGCCTGGCATTGGTGTAAACACACACACACACACAGCAACCATTACATAAGCCTTGATACATGCCGCAAGGCATTGTGTGGTTCCTATAAATATAATTAGAAGTAGCCGTGTGCACATTCATGTAAACGTCCGCTGCATTACAATAGACAATAGTCAATAGGTGCAGGAGTAGGCCATTCGGCCCTTCAAGCCAGCACCGCCATTCAATGTGATCATGGCTGATCATCCACGATCATTACCATGGAACCCACCACATTTCGCTGCAGTTCAAAGGCTGTTCATCAAACCCACTCCCCACCACACTAGTACCGACCTAGCCTCAATCAAATGCTTCATTCAATGCGAAGAGAGACACAAAAAAGCTGGTGTAACACTGCGGGACAGGCAGCATCTCGGGAGAGAGAAGGAATGGGTGATGCTTCGGGTCGAGACCCCGCATCATTCAATGTGACCACTCAAGATTTACACATTTGATTGCAAGTCCCCCGACCTTGCCTTCAGCCAAATCCAGCGCTTCTCCAGAAGATATTGAGCACGTTATTCCCCAGAACGAAGCACTTTCAAACAGAAAAGTCCTCTGCTGCTTGCACAGCGTTCCAACACCTATTGTGCAGCAATCAGACCAATTGGCACCACAACCAGACCTGTGGTGCCCAGTTCCACTCACACATCATGTGTAAGATGGAACTGCAGATGCTGGTTTAAACTGTAGGTAGACGCAAAATACTGGAGTAACTCAGCAAGACAGGCAGCATCTCTCGTGACAACACCATACACAGAATGCATAATCTGGCACAGTGGCGCAATAGTAGAGCCCGATTTGATCCGGACTATGGGTGCTGTCTGTACGGAGTTTGTACGTTCTCCCCGTGACCTGTGTGGGTTATACGATACAACAGAAATGTATTTATCCCAGGAGGGAAGTTAATTTGCCAACAGTCATAAAAGACACAAAATATATGAAACATGAATTGAATTTAATTGAATTGAATCCTTTATTTGTCATTCAGACCTTTCGGTCTGAACGAAATGCTGTTGCCTGCAGCCATACATGTAATAATAACAAAACACAATAAACACAAATTAACATCCACCACAGTGAGTTCACCAAGCACCTCCTCACTGTGATGGAGGCAAAAGTCTTAGAGTTACTGTCTCTTCCCTCCTCGTCTCCCTCTGCGCCGAGGCGATACCCCACCGGGCGATGGCATCAGTCCCACGGTTCAAGCTCCGCGGCCCGGGGGGTGGTCGAAGCTGCCCGCAGCTGTTGCAACGGGTGCTCCGGAAAACAGGCACCAGCCTGTGACCTGCGAGCTCCCGACATTGTCTCCACTGGCCCGCGGCCGAGCCCCGGATCCAGGTCGCCGCCGCCAGAACGCCGCCTCAGCCGCCGTAGCACCGTCTCCGCTCCGCACCGGACCGCCCACAAGGCAGCGTCTCAGCCCCGCACCGGGCTGCTCACACGGGAGCGCCTTCCAGCCGGTAGCCGGTCCACCCACACGGCAGCGGCTCAGCCCCGCACCGTCCGCCCTCACCGGAGCGCCGAGTCGTGCCGCTACCCGGACGCCGCCACAGCTCGAAGACGGCCAGCCTCGCGTTGGTGAGTCCTGGCTGGCTCTACCTCCGGACCCTCGAGGTCGGTCGCAGGTTGGAGGCCGCCAGCTCCGCCATTAGGCCTCAGCGCAGACGGGGGATGAGAAGGAGGATACGACAAAAAGTCGCATTCCCCCGAAGGGAGAGACAGAAAGCTCTGTTTCACCCTCCCCCCACACACATAACACCACCTAATAACCAAAAAAATTACTAAACTAGACAAAAAAAAAAAAAAAAAAAAAAAAAAACCAACATAAAAAGTAAAAACAGACAGACTGCAGGCGAGCCGCAGCTGTATCACAGCGCCGCCACTTCCGGAATGAAAATAAAGTGACGTGTGGTAAGGCTTTGGGGATGTGCAAAGATTGGGGAGGTGGGGGGGGGGGGAGGTCAGTCTCAGTCTATCCCACGACAGAAGGGGAGGAGTTGTATAGTTTGAAAGCCACAGGGAAGAAGGACCTCCTGTGGCGTTCTGTGCTGCATCTTGGTGGAACCAGTCTGTTGCTGAAGGTTCTCCTGAGGTTGACCAGTGTATCAAGGAGGGGGTGAGCTGTACGGTCCATGATGCTTTGCAGTTTCTGCAACAACGTCATTGACCACACCTTCCCTCCCCTCATTCAGCTTCCCTCCCCTCATTTCTCCGAGATCTTTGGATTCCTCCCACACTCCAAAGACGTACAGGTTTGTCCAGTGGCGGACTGGGTCTAAAAATATTGGTTGCCAGGACACAAAGGGGGCACACTTCATCAGGGGCCCACTTGATATAGGGGGCCCACTTCATCAGGGGCCCACTTGATATAGGGAGCCCACTTCATCAGGGGCCCACTTGATATAGGGGGCCCACTTCATCAGGGGCCCACTTGATATAGGGGGCACACTTCATCAGGGGCCCACTTGATATAGGGGGCCCACTTCATCAGGGGCCCACTTGATATAGGGAGCCCACTTCATCAGGGGCCCACTTGATATAGGGGGCCCACTTCATCAGGGGCCCACTTGATATAGGGGGCACACTTCATCAGGGGCCCACTTGATATAGGGGGCCCACTTCATCAGGGGCCCACTTGATATAGGGGGCCCACTTCATCAGGGGCCCACTTGATATAGGGGGCCCACTTCATCAGGGGCCCACTTGATATAGGGGGCCCACTTCATCAGGGGCCCACTTGATATAGGGAGCCCACTTCATCAGGGGCCCACTTGCCATCGGGCAAGCTGACACCACTGGCCAGTCCACCACTGGGTTTGTTGGTTAATTGGCTTGCTATAATCGTAAATTGTCCCTAATGTGTGTAGGATAGTGTGTGCGGGGATAGCTGGTCGGTGCGGACTCGGTGGGCTGAAGGACCTGTTTCCGCACTGCAACTCCGAACTAAACCCAATTGTGCCGTGCCAAGTGGATGACTTCGCGAAAAGCACGAGTCACACTTCAGCGGCAAAACAAAACATACAGAACAACATCTGACTTGCATTTTATAATCACCACATGAAGAGTAAACAACCAGATGGCAATTTATTTTTGTTGCCCTGCACATCTGCTTGCTGCAAGCACCCGAGGGTGAGGCTACATTGCATCAACCTGCATCACTGCAACTGCAAGAGAACTTGGACACAAAGTGGTGGAGTAACTCAGCGGGACAGGCAGCATCTCTGGAGAAATGGAATAGGTCGAGAGCCTTCTTCAGATTGCGAGTCACCTTCAAGAAAGGTGGAGCTTGCCGCAAATCTCCTTTTTTGGACGCGAGCATTGACAATTCTGCTTTCAAAAGTGTCTGAAAGTGACTTCAAAGCACCAGCTGATGCTGTGGCTGTATTCGCATGCAATGTACGATTAATCAGTCTTAATTTAACCGAGACAATTACTCAGAATCTCGACATATCCGTTCAGCACGCGAGATAGTCAGAATATCAGCCTGTAAAATTATCCGCCTTCTCAAGTATGTGATTTTGTCCGCTGTGTTAGTTTTGGGTATACAGCGCGGAAACCGGCCCTTCGACTCAAGAGTCCGCGCCGGCTAGTGATCCCGGCATATTAGCACAATCCTACACCCACACAAGAGGGACAATTTACATTTATACCAGGCCAATTAACCTACAAACCTGCACATCTTTGGAGTGTGGGAGGAACCCAAAGATCACGCGGTCACGGGGAGAACGTACAAACTCCGTACAGACAGCACCCGTGGACGGGATCAAACCCGGGTCTCTGGAGCTGAGAGCGCTGTAAGGCAGAAACTCTACCGCTGCTCCACCATGCCACCCTTTGCTTGGGACTAGCGTAGATGGGACATGTTGGGCGGAAAGGCCCGTATCCACACTGGACGGCTCTAAATGGCAGATGGTTGCACAAAACATGCATCAACAAGTGCTGGACTCAAGTCTACTTGGACAACCATGTTAACTTCCAGTTGCTGAGAATTTCACAAACCAGTACAACAGAAATTAGCTAAACAAGTTCAGGCAAGTCAATGTCCAAAGCAAAATACGCGGCTATCTTCGTTATGAAGTCCAATTGTCCTTACACAGGAGCAGGTAGCACAAAGATCACAGAACAGCAACCAATAAAACTCAATGTCAAACTTCAAAACTGTTTCTGAAATTTAACTTGAGTTGCAAATATTTTCCCCAGTTTACAAAATGTTGCATAAGACAAACCCCATTATGTGTACAAAGGAACTGTAGATGCTGGTTTATACTGAAGATAGACACAAAGTGCTGGAGTAACTCAGCGGGTCACGCAGCATCTCTGGAGAAAAAGGATCCAACCATGTCCTCCAGAGATGCCGCCTGACCCACTGAGTACTCCAGTACTTTGTGTCTACAGACGCCTTATAATTGGTTCAAGAAAGCAGGCAGCTCATTCCCCTCTGTGAATGATTACAGTTATACAAAGTTCTTTCAGTAACTGAGTATTTGTTCTCAATCTCAAATTTAGCGAGCTGCTGACAATGTGCGAGGGGTGGGGGGAGGGGTGGAATTAAGAAATGTGGGCTACTATAATATTAATTCAAGAGGAACTTGCAATGCTTTACTCATATTGGTTGCTCTTGGTTCGCGTAGGGTGGTGCAGCGTATTTCTACCGCCTCACAGCGCCAGAGACCTGGGTTCGATCCTGATTACCGGTGCTTGTCTGTATGGAGTTCTGTACATTATTCCCATGACCTACGCTGGTTCCCCCACCCCCCCCCCCCCCCCGAGATCTCCGGTTTCCTCCCACAATCCAAAGACGTCCAGGTTTGGAGGTCAATTGGCTTGGTATAAATGTACAAATGTAAACAATTGTCCCCGGAGCGTGCAGGGTGGTGATAATGTGCAGGGATCGCTGGTCAGCGTGGACACGGTGGGCCGAAGTGCCAGTTTCCACGCTGTATCTCTAAACTAAAAAAAATAAAGTGGACTTCAGTGGAACTCTGGACTAACATTCCCGCCTGCATTGATCACACAAATCAACGTCAGATGTGGAGTATAAAAGGACCACGGAAAAGAGTGCATTCTTAAGGCCCACTCGGTTTTATGGTCAGAGTCAATTTCCTGAACCAAGTTGAATAAAGAGGTGGCATTTTAATGGAGCAATGATTCATTCCACATTTAAAGTCTCTCGCCCTTGTAAAACTGGATATTGACACAAGGAAGGAAACAGGATGACAAGACCACACTCTACCAGGCCGTGACACACTCATTCACTCCCCGATTTCAAACATAAGCAGGCCGCACAATTACTCATCAGACGGCAGGTGCAAAACACGGGTCAGCTCCAACCATAACGGACTGAAGAGCACAAAACAAAATAAAAAGATGCTTTGCCATCGCTGGCTCAGACCCCCAACTGATGGAGTAAAATCAGACCTGCGCTCTCGCAGAATACTTTTAGAATTTGAATGTTAAATCAGAAAAACATCATAGAGTCATACAACATCGAAACAGGCCCTTCGGCACAACATGCCCACACCGACCCACGTCTCCCATCTATAATTAATAATTAATCATAATTAATTTCTTTATTTATATAGCACATTTTTAGTCAACTTGCATTGACCCCAAAGTGCTTCACATAATTACATCCACACACACAGGCAAAGGTGGGTGAAGTGTCTTGCCCAAGGACACACACAGGCAAAGGTGGGTGAAGTGTCTTGCCCAAGGACACAACGACAGTATGCACTCCAAGCGGGATTCGAACCAGCTACCTTCCGGTTGCCAGCCGAACACTTAGCCCATTGTGCCATCTGTCGTCCCATCTACACTAGTCCCATCTTCCTGCATTTAGCCCATATCCCTCAAAACTTGTCCTATCCGTGTACCCATCTAATTGTTTCTTAAACGTTGTGATAGTCCCTGCCTCAACTACATCTGGCAGCTCGTTCCATACACCCACCACCCTTTGTGTGAAAAAGTTGCCCCTTAGATTCCTATTCAATCTTTTTCCCTTCACCATAAACCAACGTCCTCTGCTTCTCTTGTATCCGCATCTTGCACCATGGCTCCTGTATCATGTATCCACCTGTTTCCAAAATGCTCACTATGACTGCCGTGACTGCAACATGCAGTGTGGTAATCCTACTTCCTCCTGCATTTAAGGCCTAGATACATTGCCACGCAATAGAAGCCTGCAGACCAAAAGCTGGCCAACATGACTACTTATTATTTATTATTATTACTTGCAGGCAAGTAAAACAGGTGGACAAATTACTAATTCCACATTCACAATAACAAACCATCAGTAGTTTGAAAACCCTGTGCACTAACATCCTCGCACACACACACACATTAATGACTTGTGCCGGTCACTCAGAAAGTATGGGTTTGAAGAGAGCTTGTTATGTATTGGGGTACAGAAGATCATGCAATGCGCTGCAGATAACTGGGAACCCTTGGGGAGGAGGGAGGAGGGAGGAGGGAGGAGGGAGGAGGGAGGAGGGAGGAGTGAGGAGTGAGGAGGGAGGAGGGAGGAGGGAGGAGGGAGGAGGGAGGAGTGAGGAGGGAGGAGGGAGGAGGGAGGAGCGAGGAGGGAGTCGGCGACAGACTCTGGACAGGGCCGTTCCAAGATGGCGGCATTTAGAGGAGAGGATCAGTTACGCCAGGACAACGGGCCTTTAACGCCAAGATAATACGGCACTCTCAACTCTGAAACCTCGAGGACGCCAGAAATGTGGCGACTCTTGTGTACTATCTCAGTGAAGTCCACTGTTACACTACCACTGTTACACTTTTGTAGTTATCTATGATTTTGCTTGTATGCAATGCAGTAAAACCTAGGTACATGGGCTTTTAGAGAAGACACATGGATATGCTGAGAATGGTTCATGTGCAGGCTGATTTTATTTATTTAGCGAATGCAAAGTCCTTTAGCCAAGCAGTTGCCTCTTGATCTGCTGTATGAAGGGTGACAAGTCCTCCTTTGAGTCTTTGTTGAGGGCATGCTTCAATGATGTGTTGCATTGTTTGCTGCTCTCCACAAGCACACCGTGGGGTTGGGCTGCTGCCCCATTTGTGAAGGCTGGCCAAGCAGGGGCCATGTCCAGTCCTGAATCTATTCAGCGTCGTCCACTGCTTCCTTGGGAGATTGGTGCCAGGGGTAGGGTGGGTCTGACACCAGATGTTTATTTGGGACGTCCTTGGACTCCCATTCCTTTTTCCAAGCTGATTGGATGGTGAAATCAGCTGGTGGTGGGTTCTTCCAAATTGGTCGTCTAGATGGAAGTCGAGCAGTGGGTGGGTTGAAGATGTCCATGTGAATTGGCAGGTGAGGGGAGTTTTTGGTCTTTTGGAGCATCCTTTGAGTGAGGACTACTCGCCGGATGTGTGGAGGGGCTATGTTGGATAGGACAGGGAGCCAGGGGAGTGGTGTTGAGCGGATTGTTCCTGTGATGATCCTCATTGTTGAGTTCAATTGGGTGTCCACATGGTATGTGTGGGATGACCTGGACCAAACAGGGGCACAATATTCGGCTGAAGAAAATGCAAGGGCTAGTGCTGAAATGCACAGTGTGGGGGCTGCTGCCCCCCACTTTGAGCCAGCAAGCTTACTGAGGAGATTGTTTCTGGACTTCACCTTAGCTGCTGTTCTTTTGAGATGTTCCTTGAAGGATAGGGTCCTGTCAAGGGTCACTCCGAGGTAGGTTGGAGTGGGGGCATACTTCAGTTTGGTCCTGCTCAGATAGATGTTTGGTTCTCTTGTGGCTTCTGCATTATGGAGGTGGAACACACTGGAGACCGTTTTTGCTGGGCTTGGTTTTAGGCGCCAGGTTTTGCAGTACTCGTCCAGTTTAGCAAGGTCTTCATTGAGGCTGATGAGATTCGTTTATCTTGGCATTAAGGACCTGTCCCACGATGCGAGGTCATCCAAGAGCTCTCCCGAGTTAAAAAAAATAAATATACTGATTTGGATATTCAAGCTGCCGAGAGGTAACATAGAAAATAGATGCAGGAGTAGGCCATTCGGACCTTCGAGCCAGCACCGCCATTCAATATGATCATGGCTGATCATCCAGAATCAGAACCCCATTCCTGTTTTCTCCCCATATCCCCTGACTCCGTTAGCCCTTAGAGCTATATCTAACTCTCTCTTGAAAACACCCAGTGAATCGGCCTCCACTGCCTTCTATGTCAGAGAATTCCACAGATTCACAACTCTCTGGGTGAATAGGTTTTTCCTCATCTCTGTCCTAAATGGCCTACCCCTTATTCTTAAACTGTGTGACCCCTGGTTCTGGACTCCCCCAACAGGGTGAATGTTTTTCCTGCATGGGGCATCCCCAATGTAGTTGTGCACTAGTTGCACTAGGGGGGTAGTTGTTCCAAAACTAGTGACCGGAAGGCTTTACAGTCGTCTGTTGGAAGTTTGGCTTTAGTAGTTGTCAGTGTATCAAATTGTGAACATCTTCTAATGATACCAGAATCATAGTCAGTCATAGAGTCCTACATCACTAAAATAGGCCTTTGGCCTAACTTGCACATGCCAATGAAGATGCCCCAACTAAACTAGTCCCCCAAGAATAAAAAATTATTGGCCCATAAATACATACAAGGAATTTGCCTTTGGTGCTTTGCTCGCACATAGTAAAAACACGATATACAACAGACAATTAAAAATAAAGCATTATAATTTAAACATGTGAAAATAAAGTACCAGAGTAAAAAGAGGTTACAGACTTTTGGCTGTTGAGTAGAGCTACTACTCGGGGAAAGAAGCCATTTTAATGTCTGGAAGTACTTCAAAGAGTTTGTCGCCAGGGTGAGAGGGGTCAGAGATGAACTTGCCTGCTCGCTTCCTTTCCATGTACTTACCCGAGTGTTTTTTAAATGCCCCTCTATTCACTAGGTGATCCCCTATTCACCTCAGCCTTCGGGCTCCTCCTCCTTTTTCCTTTCTTCTCCCTGGGGCCCCCCCCCCCCCCCATCAGTCTGAAGGTTTCGGCCCGAAACGTTGCCTATTTCCTTCGCTCCATAGATGCTGCTGCACCCGCTGAGTTTCTCCAGCATTTTTGTGTAACCCCGTCTTTTAAATGCTGTTCATCTGCCCCAACTATCTCCTCTGGCAGTTAGTTCACGATTCCCACCACCGCCTGCGTGAAAACATTGCCCCACAGGTTATTTTTAAATCTTTCCCCTCTCACCTTAAACCTATGTCTGTTGGTTCTAGATTTCCTTACGCTGGGTAAAAGACTGTGCAATCACTCTATCTATTCCCCTCATGATTTTATGCACTTCTATAAGATCACCCCTCAGCATCCTGAGCTCCAAGGAATCCTAGCCTGCCCAACCTCTCCCTATGGCTCAGCTGCTCAAGTCCTGGCAACATTCGCAACCTCCTTCAATGTTTTTCACAAGTATGGGAGTTGAGGAGGCTGGGACTTTATTATTTGGAGCGCAAGAGGATGAGGGGTGATCTTATAGAGGTGTGTAAGATCATGAGAGGATTAGATGGGGCCTGAGGCGGAAAACCTGGGGGGGGTGGGGCCTGAGGGGACACGTCCCCCCCCCCCCCCCTCCTCCATGTTTTGAGAGGTGGGGGACATCCCCCCCCAAGTTTTTGTGATCCCGATTTTAAAATCTCCGCTTTCCGCGAAGCAGTGGGGGTGGGACTGATGATCGAGGGCCTGATGAATGGAGTAGAGAGGAGTGGGGGGGGCGGGGGGGACTGAGGATAGAGCGCGGCGATTGGAGGAGGGAGACCTGCGCCTCATCCGCAGGCAGGATCGATCCCGGCCGGGTCACCGGCACTGTCCCGAGTGCGCCCCCCCCCCCCCCACGGGTGGCCAGAGAGGTCGGGAGTCAGACTCTGCCTGTCCCGCCAGATTAACCTCCCTGGACTTGCGGGAAATATGGCCAGCGCGGAGAAGCAGCGCTGGTGTCCCGTCAGTACAGACAGGGCTGTAGTTAACCCGGTGAGACAGGCAGAGTTGAGATTGAACCTCCGAAGCCCCGCGCGTGAGTGTGCCCTCGCGCTTGCGGCCGCCACAACATTGTGTCCCCCGTCCCCTCCATGTTTTGATAGCGAGTTCCGCTCTTGGATGGGGCAAATGCACAGTGCCTTTCACCCAGAGTAGGGGAAATCAAGATGCAAAGGATGCAAGTTTAAGGCGCGGGGGAGAGGGGTAGATTTAATAGGAACCAGAGGGGCAACTTTAAAAAAAAATTTTTTTTTTTATAAACACAAAAGGTGGTAGGTGAGTGGAACGGGCTGCCGGAGGAGATAGTCGAGGAAGGTTCTAACGACATTTTAAATATTTGTGTAGGAAGGATCTGCAGATGCTGGTTTAAACCAAAGATAGACACAAAAAAGCTAGAGGAACTCAGTGGGACAGGCAGCCTCATTGGTGAGAAGGAGTGGGTGACGTTTCGGGTCGAGACCCTTCTTCAGACTAGTAAGAGATAAGGGAAACGAGAGATAGAGACGATTATGTAGAGAGATAAGCTTTTTGTATCTATCTTTGGTTTAAAATATTTGGATAGGATAGTTTTAAAGGCATGAGAGCCAAGCGCAGGCAGGTGGGGCTCATGTGGATGGGGTATGCTGGTCGGCGTGGGCAAGATGGGCCGAAGGGCCTGTTCCACACTGTAGGACTCTATGACACTATTTAGCATCATCGATTGAACCAAGTCATTTTAATTGCCAGGTTTTCATGGATGCAAAATTCTTTGCAAAGACATGCAACGTTGAGATTTTTCACTTAAAATTCTTGACATGTTTAAATGATTGGTTCAGGACAACGTCAACCAACTCATCGTAGCTGTCTCTCACCACCCACTGCTCAATAAATAATATATGCTCATGGGTGATAAAAGCTGGACTTGCCAACACCACCCACATCCATGCAGCAAACAAGTTTTTTTTAAAAATTCCACAAAATACCCTAGAGCAATCTAAATTCCATTAACATGCCCCTTCCAACTTGCTTTATCTCATGCAGTTCTATATTAAAACTATATTGAAATTATTTCATTCCTGTACTGGAGAGAGAGGGGGCAGGTGCCTTTCAGCTGCCTTTCACATTCCATGAGCAGCATCAGTTCTCATCTGCTCATCAGCCGGATAGGCGTGCACCACGTAAAAGCCAAGATACAACACACAATGCCAATCGCATATTCCTTCCCTCCAGAGATGCTGCCAGTCTCGCTGAATTACTCCAGCATTTTGTGTCTATCTTCAGTGAAAACCAGCACCTGCAGTTCCTTTCCACACTCCCATCCACCCTGGATCAGCATCAGTTTGCATATAGAGCTAATAGGTCAACGGAGGATGCCATCAACATAGCTCTACATTCTGCACTGACACATCTGGAGCGCCCTGGCTCATATGTGAGGATGTTATTTGTAGATTTTAGTTCTGCATTTAATACTATCATCCCCAGCAGAATGGTGGACAAACTGTCTGATCTGGGTGTTAATGCAAACACATGTGGATGGATTAAGGGCTTCTTAACAGACCGCCCACAGACTGTCAGGATGGGGTCCAATTACTCCCCAGTCCTGACGCTCAGCACAGGAGCGCCACAAGGTTGTGTGCTGAGTCCCATCTTGTACACAATATACACTTATGACTGTACACCAACACAGAGTACAAACAGGATCATCAAGTTTGCGGACGACACGACTGTGGTGGGACTGATAAACAACAACGACGAGTCTGCCTACAGAGATGAAGTCCAAAAACTGACTGTCTGGTGTATCAAAAACAACCTGGTACTCAACCCATCAAAGACAAAAGAACTGGTCGTTGACTTTAGGAGGAAGAGGAGAGAGGAACCTGCTCCTTTATACATCAAACGAGACATGGTGGAGAGAGTCACTGGCTTTAAGTTCCTGGGAATAAACATCTCCCAGGACCTCAAATGGCTAATGAACACCGTCACTCTCGTGAAGAAGTCACAGCAGCGGCTGTATTTCCTGAGGTCTCTGCGGAGAGCAAACGTCTCACAGCCGCTGCTGCTGTCCTTCTACCGATGCGCCGTGGAAAGTATCCTCTCCTATGGCATCCTGGTGTGGTTTGCTAGCTGCACTGTGGCTGGGAGGAGGGCGCTGCAGAGAGTTATAAAAACTGCGCAGAGCATTACAAACGCTCAACTGCCCTCCTTGGATGATATATATAGGGCCCGATGCTTGCGCCGGGCCACAAGCATCAAGCAGGACACATCCCACCCTGCCAACCACCTTTTCACTCTGCTACCCTCTGGGAGGCGATTCAGGTCTCTGAAGGCTCGCACCGGTAGACTAAAAAATAGTTTCTACCCATGTGTGATAAAAGAACTTAATTCCAACAGAGAACACTGGGGAAGCAAAATGTAATTCCAAGAAATGCAACATTCTTTTAAAATTCTTTTTAAATACTTATTTATTATTTTTACTAATAAGTGTACATATGTGTCAATGGTTGTCGTGTTTGTATTTTTTAACCGGAGGAGATGCAATGGAATTTCGTTGCACAGTATTGTGCAATGACAATAAACATATTTATTCATTCATTCATTCATTCATTCATTCATTCATTCATTCATTTCCCACACATGTCAATTGGGATTATCCCCTCCATTTATTCCCAACCTTACTCTCAAAAGGATGCACAAAATAAATATGAAGAAGGGTCTCGACCCGAAACGTTGCCCATTTCCTTCGCTCCATAGATGCTGCCTCACCCGCTGAGTTTCTCCAGAATTTTTGTCTACCTTCGATTTTCCAGCATCTGCAGTTCCTTCTTAAACAACTTGTGTGGACTTCAAGTATTCTCGCAGCTCAGTTTTCCAATAAGATTGGTCCTCGAGCTGCCTACTGCCATTTTGTCCTGTCAACCAGGTTCATCGCTCTCAGTTGGAGGTAATGGAGCCACCAGCACGCACGATTGAGGCACCCCACCAGTTCAAAGCTGCTAACCTTTGCATGACAAAAACTCCTGCTGCTTTCATCCATTAACCAATCCTCTCTCCACTTTATCACTCCATAATCCTGCGTTTTCAAGAAGCTTTCAAGTGTCAACTCATTAAATTCCTTTCAGAAGTCAGACGTGCCACATCGAATCGCTTCCTCTTATTCCCCTCCACTGATAGCATCCAAGAAACAGATAGTTCCCTCAAATCACTTTCATCAAACCCTGTAGAACCAGTCTAATCAAACTTTGTGGCCATGCCTTGGCATTTTCGTGTCCTCTTGATTGAATTTTACTTTGTATGCCTCGTTTCCCCAACTAACAATTATCTATTCTACATTTTCTTTGAACTTTGTCCACTTTGATCTCTCGTTTGCACACCTTATCCTTCCATATCTCTCGTTTCCCTCTCCCCTCAGTCTGAAGAAGTCTCAGTCTCGATCCGAAAGGTCACCCATTCCTTCTATCCAGAGAGGCTGCCTGTCCCGCTGAATTACTCCAGCATTTTGTGTCTATCTGCGGTGTAAACCAGCATCTGCAGTTCCTTCCTGCACACGATGAAACTTTATTGTCACTTGTACCTAGCTAACTTCGATTTTGCATACAAATCATACAAAAGTCACCACAAAGATGCTGACAAAGTTACAAAAATATATAATGGAAATAATATTTAAGGAGGAACTGCAGATGCTGGAAAAATCGAAGGTGGACAAAAATGCTGGAGAAACTCAGCAGGTGAGGCAGCATCTATGGAGCGAAGGAATAGGTGACGTTTCGGGTCGTGAAGGTGGACCAATTGCTGGAGAAACTTGGCGGGTGAGGCAGTATCTATGGAGCGAAGGAATAGGTGACGTTTCGAGTCGAGACCCGAAAACTTCACCTATTCCTTCCCTCCATAGAGGCTGCCTCACCCGCTGAGTTTCTCCAGCATTTTTGTCTACCTAATGGATATAATGTTAGTTAATAGAAGGTAGTTAAACCAGCATCTGCAATTCCTTCCTACACACTTCTTGTAAATGGACGTCAGGATAAAATGACAGCACCCAATCCATATTTTCTCTTCCTCTCGATGAACAGCATCATGTTTGCAACCTCCCATTGCAATGAGCGATCCAATGTCAGGAATGTTGTAAAGAGGAATAAACACCACCATCATTCACAACCAACACCCCTCCCATGTGACAAGTAATCCAAACCCAAACCACTTGGCCTTTGTGTCCAAGAGTGTATCATTAATAAAAGCAAGGCCAACCTTCAAGAGCCTGGTGGTGTAGTGGTTAAGTTAATGGTCTACCCAGGATTCTGGGCCAATGATGACGAGAAACAAGTTCAAATTCCACCCAGGCTGCTATTTATTTAAGCTAATTAAATCAATCTGGATTATTCTTTTTTAAAAACAAGTTCTGCTAACCACCGGATATTCATAAAAAAAAAAAAAAGATTCATTAAATGCCAACTGTAAAGGGCAGGAAAAAATAACGGTAGTCCTTAACTGATCTAATATTGTGGAACTCTAATGTAGTCTACTTTCCACCGCCTCGTCAGTTCAAAGGCAATTAGGAATAGATTGCAAATATTGGTAGTACCGGGGCATACATACGCCGGGAATGAAAACATATCAAATTTTAATCAATCCTACGTTAAAATTCGCCACAACAAAACAAAATAATCCTTTACCTAAACGAGCAAGGGGTTAGCAAATCCATGTTGAAATAGCTTGAGAATTCTCCTGGGGGATTATTGGGGACACAGTGGTGCAGCTGGTAGAGCTGCTACCTCACAGCGCCAGAGTCCTCAGGTGCTGTCTGTGTGGAGTTTGCACGTTCCCCGTGACTGCGCGGGTTTCCACTGGGTGCTCCAAAAGACATGTGGGCTTGTCGGTTAATCGGCCTCGGCAACTTGTCCCGAAAGTGGAAGGGGTGGTTGAAAAAGTGTGGTAACCCACTACTAGTGTGAACTAGTGCACGCGTGACCGCTGGTCAGCATGGACTCGGTGGGCCGAAGGGCCCGTTTCCATGCTGTATCTCTAAACTAAACTCACTTAATGGTATAAATGTAAATTGTCCCTAGTGTGCTTAGGATCGTGTTAATGTGCGGGGATGCGCTCAGTGGGCCAAAGGGCCTGTTTCCTGCGCTGTAGGGCGAAGGCAGAGGGCGCCAATGGGATCATAAAACTCATCAGGAAGGCTTGGGGGCGGAGTTGGATTCATTGCAGATGGTCTTGGAGGGGAGGATACCCCTCCAACTGTGGAGCATCCTGGACAGTACAGCTCACCCCCTCCATGACACACTGGTCAACCCGAGGAGCACCTTCAGCAACAGACTGGTTCCACCAAGATGCAGCACAGAACGCCACAGGAGATCCTTCTTCCCTGTGGCTATTAAACTGTACAACTCCTCCCCCTTCTGTTGTGGGGTAGACTGAGACTGACCCCCCCCCCCCCCCCCCCTCCATATTTGCACATCCCCAATCCTTTTCCACTCGTCACTTTAATTTCATGTATTTTCTGTTTTTTATGACTGTTGACAGATCAATTTCCCTCCTGGGATAAATAAAGTTCTATGGTATCGTATCTCTACACTAAAAAGAGACTTGAGAAAGTTATACAAGCGAAGTAATATCAAAAATAATCTTGCAATCATCAAAAACTTAACAGTAAATTTTGAGCCAACTCTTGGGATCAGACCTTGCGAGTCGGCATCAATCATTCATCAACACACTGATGAGGGCTGCCCTGGTCATTTTTTATTTATATGATCAGTTCTTTCGTATCTTTCAAAATGTTCGGCAAATCCTGAAGGAAGCAAAAATATTGACAAGAATTCCGGAGCTCAGGCAGCATCCTGAGAAAGTCACCGGTCAGGATTACATGCAAAATTTTAAATCATATCCCTTAAGCAGATTGACTATTGTCAGGAGCAAGAAGAGCTCAGACTGTTTCGTCGTCACCCACAGACTATTTTTAATCAGATTTTACCCTTGCACTAAAATTCCCTTTATCATGTACCTGGACACTGTGGATAGTTCGAATGTAACCATGCAGTCTTTCCACAGACTGGTTAGCACACAACAAAAGCTTTTCACATTACCTCTGACCATGTGACAATAAACTAATCTAGTCCTATGTCCAGGCAATGTAACAATTACATTCTCACTTGCTGCACCTTAACAGGTCTGTAAATGTAAAATTTAGGTAATATTTACACATAAGTAATATAATATTTAATAATCAAAAACATAACAAATTAATAACTGTAATACGAGGTGACCTAATACTCGGGAATAACTAATACTAGGTGACCTAATACTAGGTAATAACTAATACTAGGTGACCTAATACTAGGTAATAACTAATGCCAGGTGACCTAATACTAGGTAATAACTAATGCCAGGTGACCTAATACTAGGTAATAACTAATGCCAGGTGACCTAATACTAGGTAATAACTAATGCCAGGTGACCTAATACTAGGTAATAACTAATACTAGGTGACCTAATACTAGGTAATAACTAATGCCAGGTGACCTAATACTAGGTAATAACTAATGCCAGGTGACCTAATACTAGGTAATAACTAATACTAGGTGACCTAATACTAGGTGACAACTGTAATATTAGGTGACTGTAACACCAGGTACCTAATACTAGCATCGAAGCCTTCGTCATCAAGAACCAACTAAGATGGGTCGGTCATGTTGTTCGGATGGAAGACCAGCGTCTACCAAAGCAAACCTTCAACTCCCAGCTTAAAGAAGGTAAACGTAAAAGAGGCGGACAAAAGAAGGAGATTCAAAGACACATTAAAAGCCAGCATGAAGAAATTTGCAATCGACATCGACAATTGGGGAACCAATGCCATGGACAGGACCTCTGGAGAACCATCGTCCAAGAAGGAACAGCGACCTTCGAAGCCAACAGATGCGCAGAATTAGAAGAAAAGAGAACAAAACGGGAAGAGAGGCAGCAACAACAAAAGCCCGATCTGCCGTCTGGAATTACCTGTCCTGAATGCCGAAGAACTTCCAAAGCCATGGATTGGGACTCATGAGCCACCTGAGAGTCCATAAAAACAACGGAGTGTGGACTATCATCCTCGACCTGGTGGGATAGTCACAACGAGGTAATAACTAATCCTGGGTAACCCCAGTAGTGCAAATACCAACGTGCCAACAAAGACTGTCCTTGGAGGATCACAGTTGCTGAGGTTAGTGTTCAAGAACTTGAACACTAACCCCCACCAGTCCTGCCATTAACACGACTTGACTGCATTGGTCCATTGGCAGCTCCAGAATATTTACAACAAACCCCTTGATTACACTGAAGTCTTGAATTTCCTTTCCCCCCCTCAAACAATACTCCCTTGCCTCTCATTTTTCCACAATACTATTACCATCGGGACATACTCCTCCCAACAAGATCGCAAAGGCACCCACGCACAGGCCACTGACATGGATTAGAAGTAGACAGAAAATGCTGGAGACTCAGCGGGTGAGGCAGCATCCCACAACGTCGCCTACTCCTTTTCTCCACAGATGCTGCCTCACCCGCTGAGTTGCTCCAGCATTTTTTTGTCTAGTCAAGTCAAATCACTTTTATTTATATAGCACATTTAAAAAACAACTCTCGTTGGCCAAAGTGCTTTACATTGGTGTAAGTATAATAGTATAACAAACAACAGTGGCTCATAGATTACATACAAACATCACTACATATATATAGCCCTCACTCAGAGGACGTCAAGAAAGGCTTGGGAGTAGAGATGAGTTTTAAGTCTCGACTTAAAGGAGTCGATGGAGGGGGCAGTTCTGATGTCTACTTTCGATTTTTCCAGCATCTGCAGTTCCTTCTTCAACTAATATGGATGAAGTCATTCACAGCAATAAAATGGTTGAGCAATCTCGCACCAGAGCACTGATTTCACAACAAGTATTTTTGTTGTTGTTGTTGCATTAATTAAATCACTTTAAAATGTAACTCCAGCAACACATTCAACATAGAGTAGTCACTAAATTTAGTAATGGCGTTTCAGAAAACCTCAGGGAGAAAAAAAAAAAAGGAATTGCCAGAATGTAGTTGGTACCTTCCCTTGGAAACTTACCACAAATATACTCCAGAGATTCCAAGAACTGCAGGATTACCACAGCCTGGTTTAAAGTGACTGCGGTTCACCATTTTAAATATCCAACATGAATCACTGGTCATGTATGGCCAATTGACAGCCCTTAGTAAATTTAAATTGAGGGCCTTGCTTCAAAATAAGCGACCTACTTTCAAAGTTCATCGCTGCAACACTATTCGACATTACACAATCACTGGTTACATGATCACTAACCAGTGATGGTAAAGAGTTTTGTTCTGAAGATGATTATTCCATAATTAATGCAAATATCTCAGGCCGTGCCACTGTAGCCAAGCTTGCTGGCAGTCGAGTGAGGGCTGAGGCAATAGGTGCAGCCGGCCATTCGGCCCTTCGAACCAGCACCGCCATTCGATATGATCATGGCTGATCATCCACAATCAGTAGCCCGTTCCTGCCTTCTCCCCATATCCCCTGACTTTGCGATCTCTAAGAGTTCTGTCTAACTCTCTCTGGAACGCATCCAGAGAGTTGGCCTCCTGAGGCAGAGAATTCCACAGATTCACAACTCTCTGGGAGAAAAAGAGAGTTTGTGGACATCTTCTCACACGAGGTAGAATATTTTTTTTAAATAAGCAAAAATTTAACTGATTACCAGTTTGTCTTCAAGGGGATTGTTTTCAAAAACCCAGAAGTAGCAAATACAGTTCACGTAGGAAGGAACTGCAGATGCTGGTTTAAAGCTCAGTCTGAAGAAGGGTCTCTACCAGAAACGTCACCTATTCCTTTTCTCCAGAGATGCCACCTGTCCCAGCATTTTGTGCCTATCTTCAATAACAAATTGATTTTGGAACAATAATCATTGAAACTTTAATACCAAAGATTAAACTGCATCAGTTCTGGAGCTGCCACATCATGTAATTTAAATGTGCTTGATGCAGCGTAGTGAAGTGGCATGGAGGGGGAAAATGTTTAATTTTGTATCTTCTAACAAACTTGCACTGCAGAAAGTGTCCCAACTGGTTGCATCCTGGCCTGGTGCAACAATTCCAAAGCACTGGACTGCAGGAGGCAGTAGGGAGTGGTGGACGCAGCCCTATCTGCCATGGGCATTGTCCAACTCATTATCTCGAACATCTACGAGGAAGCAGCCTCAAGATAGCAGCGTCTATCGTCAAGGACCTGTGTCATCTATGCAAGGCCATCTTCTTGCAGCCACCATCAGAAAAGAGGTATAGGTGCCTGGTTTAGGAACAGCTACTGTCTTATACCCATCATGTCCTTTAAACAACTCAGACAACCCTAATCCTCAAGATAGACCAAGGCCCTGGCGTAACTCAGCTTGTCAGGCAGCATCTCTGGAGATAAAGGATGGGTGACGTTTTGTGTCAGGACCCAGGGTCATTTGTTGACAGTCCTGGTCTCAACTACACTCAACCGATTTCAACCGATTCTTCTCAAGTATTAACCGGGATAATGTAAAATGCACTTCAAAAGTTAGCATCTATTCTCAGCGACATTTCACCATCAAGCAAACTGTACACTTCCCAACGGCTTCACTTCAATGCATTGTAAATGTGTCAGGAATCAAGAGGTTTTGATTAAATGGAGATCTAGTCACTTAGGGCAAGTGCAGCGAGCTCAATATTAACCCCACCGTACCAGCGAAGAAACAAAACTGCCTACCTGTGCAAAGGAGATGAGGGAAGTTGTACAGAGATTTAAATGCTTGGCTATTTCTTGAAGTGGTTTGGAAGCAAGGTCCACCATCAAGCAGAGGGGGCAACAGCTGGAGGACCATGTTGAGGGCAGCACCCACATTCCATTCTCCAGGTCCCAGCAAACATCTGAAGAGACCAAACATCAAAAGCTCGGACCAAACGGATTTGCTGCAGAATGCATGGAGCCGGAGGAAATACCGCTGTGTTTGTGCAACATGCTAATAACTGGGGACTGGTGCCTTTAACACACGGCCACCACATAGGTAGCAGATGCACCAGTTTCACAGCTCTGCAGTGAATGTATCTGAGAAAACAGCACCGACAGATGGTCACACACACACACACAGAGACAGACACACAGAGACACAGAGAGAGAGATAGAGAGAGAGAGAGAGAGAGAGACAGAGAGAGAGAGACAGAGAGAGACAGAGCACAGGACAAAGGAATGAAAACATATCAAATTTTAATCAATCCTACGTTAAAATTCGCCACAACAAAACAAAATAATCCTTTACCTAAACGAGCAAGGGGTTAGCAAATCCATGTTGAAATAGCTTGAGAATTCTCCTGGGGGATTATTGGGGACACAGTGGTGCAGCTGGTAGAGCTGCTACCTCACAGCGCCAGAGTCCTCAGGTGCTGTCTGTGTGGAGTTTGCACGTTCCCCGTGACTGCGCGGGTTTCCACTGGGTGCTCCAAAAGACATGTGGGCTTGTCGGTTAATCGGCCTCGGCAACTTGTCCCGAAAGTGGAAGGGGTGGTTGAAAAAGTGTGGTAACCCACTACTAGTGTGAACTAGTGCACGCGTGACCGCTGGTCAGCATGGACTCGGTGGGCCGAAGGGCCCGTTTCCATGCTGTATCTCTAAACTAAACTCACTTAATGGTATAAATGTAAATTGTCCCTAGTGTGCTTAGGATCGTGTTAATGTGCGGGATTGCGCTCAGTGGGCCAAAGGGCCTGTTTCCGCGCTGTAGGGCGAAGGCAGAGGGCGCCAATGGGATCATAAAACTCATCAGGAAGGCTTGGGGGCGGAGTTGGATTCACTGCAGATGGTCTTGGAGGGGAGGATACCCCTCCAACTGTGGAGCATCCTGGACAGTACAGCTCACCCCCTCCATGACACACTGGTCAACCCGAGGAGCACCTTCAGCAACAGACTGGTTCCACCAAGATGCAGCACAGAACGCCACAGGAGATCCTTCTTCCCTGTGGCTATTAAACTGTACAACTCCTCCCCCTTCTGTTGTGGGGTAGACTGAGACTGACCCCCCCCCCCCCCCCCCCTCCATATTTGCACATCCCCAATCCTTTTCCACTCGTCACTTTAATTTCATGTATTTTCTGTTTTTATGACTGTTGACAGATCAATTTCCCTCCTGGGATAATAAAAGTTCTATGGTATCGTATCTCTACACTAAAAAGAGACTTGAGAAAGTTATACAAGCGAAGTAATATCAAAAATAATCTTGCAATCATCAAAAACTTAACAGTAAATTTTGAGCCAACTCTTGGGATCAGACCTTGCGAGTCGGCATCAATCATTCATCAACACACTGATGAGGGCTGCCCTGGTCATTTTTTATTTATATGATCAGTTCTTTCGTATCTTTCAAAATGTTCGGCAAATCCTGAAGGAAGCAAAAATATTGACAAGAATTCCGGAGCTCAGGCAGCATCCTGAGAAAGTCACCGGTCAGGATTACATGCAAAATTTTAAATCATATCCCTTAAGCAGATTGACTATTGTCAGGAGCAAGAAGAGCTCAGACTGTTTCGTCGTCACCCACAGACTATTTTTAATCAGATTTTACCCTTGCACTAAAATTCCCTTTATCATGTACCTGGACACTGTGGATAGTTCGAATGTAACCATGCAGTCTTTCCACAGACACAACAAAAGCTTTTCACATTACCTCTGACCATGTGACAATAAACTAATCTAGTCCTATGTCCAGGCAATGTAACAATTACATTCTCACTTGCTGCACCTTAACAGGTCTGTAAATGTAAGATTTAGGTCATATTTACACATAAGTAATATAATATTTAATAATCAAAAACATAACAAATTAATAACTGTAATACGAGGTGACCTAATACTAGGTAATAACTAATGACAGGTGACCTAATACTAGGTAATAACTAATGCCAGGTGACCTAATACTACGTAATAACTAATACTAGGTGACCTAATACTAGGTAATAACTAATGCCAGGTGACCTAATACTACGTAATAACTAATACTCGGTGACCTAATACTAGGTAATAACTAATACTAGGTGACCTAATACTAGGTAATAACTAATGCCAGGTGACCTAATACTAAGTGACAACTGTAATATTAGGTGACTGTAACACCAGGTACCTAATACTAGCATCGAAGCCTTCGTCATCAAGAACCAACTAAGATGGGTCGGTCATGTTGTTCGGATGGAAGACCAGCATCTACCAAAGCAAACCTTCAACTCCCAGCTTAAAGAAGGTAAACGTAAAAGAGGCGGACAAAAGAAGGAGATTCAAAGACACATTAAAAGCCAGCATGAAGAAATTTGCAATCGACATCGACAATTGGGGAACCAATGCCATGGACAGGATCTCTGGAGAACCATCGTCCAAGAAGGAACAGCGACCTTCGAAGCCAACAGATGCGCAGAATTAGAAGAAAAGAGAACAAAACGGGAAGAGAGGCAGCAACAACAAAAGCCCGATCTGCCGTCTGGAATTACCGGTCCTGAATGCCGAAGAACTTCCAAAGCCATGGATTGGGGCTCATAAGCCACCTGAGAGTCCATAAAAACAACGGAGTGTGGACTATCATCCTCGACCTGGTGGGATAGTCACAACGAGGTAATAACTAATCCTGGGTAACCCCAGTAGTGCAAATACCAACGTGCCAACAAAGGCTGTCCATGGAGGATCACAGTTGCTGAGGTTAGTGTTCAAGAGCTTGAACACTAACCCCCACCAGTCCTGCCATTAACACGACTTGACTGCATTGGTCCATTGGCAGCTCCAGAATATTTACAACAAACCCCTTGATTTCACTGAAGTCTTGAATTTCCTTTCCCCCCTCAAACAATACTCCCTTGCCTCTCATTTTTCCACAATACTATTACCATCGGGACATACTCCTCCCAACAAGATCGCAAAGGCACCCACGCACAGACCACTGACATGGATTAGAAGTAGACAGAAAATGCTGGAGAAACTCAGCGGGTGAGGCAGCATCCCACAACGTCGCCTACTCCTTTTCTCCACAGATGCTGCCTCACCCGCTGAGTTTCTCCAGCATTATTTGTCTAGTCAAGTCAAATCACTTTTATTTATATAGCACATTTAAAAAACAACTCTCGTTGGCCAAAGTGCTTTACATTGGTGTAAGTATAATAGTATAACAACAGTGGTTCATAGATTACATACAAACATCACTACATACATATAGCCCTCACTCAGAGGACGTCAAGAAAGGCTTGGGAGTAGAGATGAGTTTTAAGTCTCGACTTAAAGGAGTCGATGGACGGGGCAGTTCTGATGTCTACTTTCGATTTTTCCAGCATCTGCAGTTCCTTCTTCAACTAATATGGATGAAGTCATTCACAGCAATAAAATGGTTGAGCAATCTCGCACCAGAGCACTGATTTCACAAAAAGTATTTTTGTTGTGTTGTTGCATTAATTAAATCACTTTAAAATGTAACTCCAGCAACACATTCAACATAGAGTAGTCACTAAATTTAGTAACGGCGTTTCAGAAAACCTCAGGGAGAAAAAACAAAAGGAATTGCCAGAATGTAGTTGGTACCTTCCCTGGGAAACTTACCACAAATATACTCCAGAGATTCCAAGAACTGCAGGATTACCACAGCCTGGTTTAAAGTGACTGCGGTTCACCATTTTAAATATCCAACATGAATCACTGGTCATGTATGGCCAATTGACAGCCCTTAGTAAATTTAAATTGAAGGCCTAGCTTCAAAATAAGCGACCTACTTTCAAAGTTCATCGCTGCAACACTATTCGACATTACACAATCACTGGTTACATGATCACTAACCAGTGATGGTAAAGAGTTTTGTTCTGAAGATGATTATTCCATAATTAATGCAAATATCTCAGGCCGCGCCACTGCAGCCAAGCTTGCTGGCAGTCGAGTGAGGGCTGAGGCAATAGGTGCAGCCGGCCATTCGGCCCTTCGAACCAGCACCACCATTCGATATGATCATGGCTGATCATCCACAATCAGTAGCCCGTTCCTGCCTTCTCCCCATATCCCCTGACTTTGCGATCTCTAAGAGTTCTGTCTAACTCTCTCTGGAACGCATCCAGAGAGTTGGCCTCCTGAGGCAGAGAATTCCACAGATTCACAACTCTCTGGGAGAAAAAGAGAGTTTGTGGACATCTTCTCACACGAGGTAGAATATTTTTTTTAAATAAGCAAAAATTTAACTGATTACCAGTTTGTCTTCAAGGGGATTGTTTTCAAAAACCCAGAAGTAGCAAATACAGTTCACGTAGGAAGGAACTGCAGATGCTGGTTTAAAGCTCAGTCTGAAGAAGGGTCTCTACCAGAAACGTCACCTATTCCTTTTCTCCAGAGATGCCGCCTGACCCAGCATTTTGTGCCTATCTTCAATAACAAATTGATTTCTGGAACAGTAATCATAGAAACTTTAATACCAAAGATTAAACTGCATCAGTTCTGGAGCTGCCACATCATGTAATTTAAATGTGCTTGATGCAGCGTAGTGAAGTGGCATGGAGGGGGAAATGTTTAATTTTGTATCTTCTAACAAACTTGCACTGCAGAAAGTGTCCCAACTGGTTGCATCCTGGCCTGGTGCAACAATTCCAAAGCACTGGACTGCAGGAGGCAGTAGGGAGTGGTGGACGCAGCCCTATCTGCCATGGGCATTGTCCAACTCATTATCTCGAACATCTACGAGGAAGCAGCCTCAAGATAGCAGCGTCTATCGTCAAGGACCTGTGTCATCTATGCAAGGCCATCTTCTTGCAGCCACCATCAGAAAAGAGGTATAGGTGCCTGGTTTAGGAACAGCTACTGTCTTATACCCATCATGTCCTTTAAACAACTCAGACAACCCTAATCCTCAAGATAGACCAAGGCCCTGGCGTAACTCAGCTTGTCAGGCAGCATCTCTGGAGATAAAGGATGGGTGACGTTTTGTGTCAGGACCCAGGGTCATTTGTTGACAGTCCTGGTCTCAACTACACTCAACCGATTTCAACCGATTCTTCTCAAGTATTAACCGGGATAATGTAAAGTGCACTTCAAAAGTTAGCATCTATTCTCAGCGACATTTCACCATCCAGCAAACTGTACACTTCCCAACGGCTTCACTTCAATGCATTGTAAATGTGTCAGGAATCAAGAGGTTTTGATTAAATGGAGATCTAGTCACTTAGGGCAACTGCAGCGAGCTCAATATTAACCCCACCGTACCAGCGAAGAAACAAAACTGCCTACCTGTGTAAAGGAGATGAGGGAAGTTGTACAGAGATTTAAATGCTTGGCTATTTCTTGAAGTGGTTTGGAAGCAAGGTCCACCATCAAGCAGAGGGGGCAACAGCTGGAGGACCATGTTGAGGGCAGCACCCACATTCCATTCTCCAGGTCCCAGCAAACATCTGAAGAGACCAAACATCAAAAGCTCGGACCAAACGGATTTGCTGCAGAATACATGGAGCCGGAGGAAATACCGCATGTTTGTGCAACATGCTAATAACTGGGGACTGGTGCCTTTAACACACGGCCACCACATAGGTAGCAGATGCGCCAGTTTCACAGCTCTGCAGTGAATGTATCTGAGAAAACAGCTCTGACAGATGGTCACACACACACACACACATAGACAGACACACAGAGAGAGAGATAGAGAGAGAGAGAGAGAGAGAGAGAGAGACAGAGAGAGAGAGACAGAGAGAGACAGAGAGAGAGAGACAGAGAGAGAGAGAGAGAGACAGAGAGAGAGAGAGACAGAGAGAGAGAGACAGAGAGAGAGAGACAGAGAGAGAGAGACAGAGAGAGAGAGAGAGAGAGAGAGAGAGACAGAGAGAGGGAGACAGAGAGAGAGATGAGAGTAGACCAGACAGAGAGGGTACGTGTGATGAAGACAAGAGAGAGAGACAGAGAGGAGAGATCGAGAGAGCGAGAGGCGACAGTAGAGAGAGAGACAGTAGGACCGAGGAGAGAGAGAGGAGACAGCAGAGAGAGAGAGAGACAGGGAGAGAGAGAGAGACAGAGAGAGAGACACACACACACACACACACACACAGGCAGAGAGACAGAGAGACAGAGACAGACACAGATAGACAGTGAGACACACACACACACAAACAGACACAGAGAGAGACACACACACACAGAGACAGACAGAGACAGAGACACACACACAGACACACACACACACACACACACACACACAAAGAGACAGAGAGAGAGAGAAATAGAAAGAGACACACAGAGACACACACACATGATGCTGCTTTAAAACTATCGCTACTTTTACAGCCAGCAGGTAATTTTGCAGAAAGCACAATACTGGAGATGTGAAATTAAACCAGCAAATGCCAGAGATATTCAGCAAAACAAAGTGCTGGAATAACTCGGCATCTCTGGATTACAGGGATAGGTGACGCTTCAAATCCAGATCCTTGTTCAGATTCAGGGTCCGGACCCGAAACGTCACCCCTTTCATGTTTTCCACTGATGCTGCCTCACCTGCTGAGTTACTCCAGCACCTTTTTAGTTGTAAATCAGCATCTGCAGTTCCTCAATTCTGCAGAGATACAGATCAGACAGTGCTAGGAGTTAATGTCTCAGATCAATGGCCTTTTGGTCTTTCATCAAAACCAGTTCCCCCCCCACATCCTGACGGCGTGCTTATTCGTAGGTTAATTGGCTTCTCAGTTTCCCGTAGTATGTCGAGTGGGTGAGAAAGTGGGATAACATAGAACTAGTGGACCGAAGGGCCTGCCTCCATGGTGTATCTTTAGACTTTAGAGATACAGCGTGGAAACAGGCCCTTCGGCCCTCCGAGTCCCCACCGACCACTCTGTACACTAGCATTATCCTACACACGGGGGACAATTTACAATTTACAGAAGCCTGCACGCCTCTGGAGGGTGGGAGGAAAGTGGAGCACCCAAAGAAAACCCACGCAGTCACAGGGAGAAGGTGCAAAGTCCATGCAGACAGCAGCCGTAGTCAGGATCGAACCCCGGGTCCCTGGCACTGTGAGGCAGCAATTGTACCACTGCGCCACAATTGAGAAACTGCAAATTAAAGTCGGCTAAGCTTAACTTTGCCTTGTAAAGATTGTTAAGGGATTGGACACGCTAGAGGCAGGAAACATGTTCCCAATGTTGGGGGAGTCCAGAACCAGGGGCCACAGTTTAAGAATAAGGAGTAAGCATTTAGAACGGAGACGAGGAAACACTTTTTCTCAGAGAGTTGTGAGTCTGTGGAATTCTCTGCCTCAGAGGGCGGTGGAGGCCGGTTCTCTGGATGCTTTCACGAGAGAGCTAGATAGGGCTCTTAAAAATAGCGAAGTCAGGGGATATGAGGAGAAGGCAGGAACGGGGTACTGATTGTGGATGATCAGCCATGATCACATTGAATGGCGGTGCTGGCTCGAAGGGCTAAATGTCCTACTCCTGCACCTATTGCCTATTGCCTATAACTCTCTCACCCATAGCTGCTGTCTAACTTATTGAGTGTTTCTAGCATTTGGATGAGATTGGAGGGGGAGAAGAAATTATTATACAGTGGGGGGGGGGGGGGGGGGAGAAACTTCAAAGGAGTTAGGGGTGGTGCACCTCTTGAACGTCCAGAAGTGTGGTGAAAATCTCCTGGAGTGGAACGGTTCACCCTGGACCTGCTAAGTTCCATAGTGTTTAAGAAGGAACTGCAGATGCTGGAAAATCATAGGTAGACAAAAGTGCTGAAGAAGGGTTTCGGCCCGAAACGTTGCCTATTTCCTTTGCTCCATAGATGCTGCTGCACCCGCTGAGTTTCTCCAGCACTTTTGTCTACCTGCTAAGTTCCATAACATAGCAGCACTGTCTCTCCTCAGGCCTCAACCAAATCAAAATGGCAGCCTTTCTCTTACCCACAGTATGATGGCTCTCTGCGAACCTGTATCTCCAGGATCTGTGGATGCGGAGGAGCAACAAATTTAGAGAGTGGGACAAGTAGATCTTTGTTGCTGTTGGTGCTTTAAGAGATTCGCAGGTTCATAAGTTATAGGAGCACAATTAGGCCACTCGGTCCATCAAGTCTACTCCGCCCTTATTGGAAGAGGCAATGAATATTGAAGCTGACTCACAAAAATTAATATCATATTTATATAATAGTATTCTAAATATAGACCTACCATCGACAGAGGTACTTAGAGAAGAGTGGGAACGGGAACTAATGATAAAAATTACGAAGGTTAAATGGGAAAAATACCTGATATATATTCACAAATGTTCAATTAATGTAAGACATAATTTAATTCAATTTAAAATTGTACATAGATTATATTACTCAAAAACAAGATTGAACAAATTTTATCCAAATATATCCGCCACTTGTGATAAATGTCTAGCCCAAAAGGCAACTATAACACACTCCTTAGTCTCCTGCATAAAACTTTATAGATTTTGGAATGATATTTTTGAAATATTTACAAAATTATTCAAGACAAGAATGGAACCTAATACTGAAATGATTATATTTGGCGTAATGGAAGATGGGAATAAATTGAACACATCTCAAAATCTATTCCTTAACTATGGTTTAATAATAGCAAAAAAATTAATTCTTAAATTTTGGAAAGGTACATCAATACCAACGCTTAAAATGTGGATTGCAAGTATGTTGGACACCGCTCATCTTGAGGAAATGCGATTCCTCCTAATGGATAAATCAGACCAATTCATAACGAGTTGGTCTCCATTCGTCGTTTTTTTGGAATCATATGGTGCAACACAATTGTAAAAAATAACTGTTTCAGGCCTGGACGAGGGTTGGTCAAGACTATAAATAATGATCTCCTCTTTTTTTCTTTTCTTCTCTCTATTCTCTCTCTCAACTTTTTTCATTTACTCGTTTTCTTTTTTCACACACTATATATTTCACATCTTTCTATCCTTTACTATCTAACTTCTTTTTCTTATTCTAATCTTTTTTCAGTGTAACAAAAAAAAAAAAAAAGAAGTTGTACATAAAATGTATTATGAAAATATATATTAGGCACTTTGGTGCCATATGACTGTACTTACTTCTAATAAAATAAAATATTAAAAAAAAAAAAAAAAAAAAAGTCTACTCCGCCCTTCAATCATGGCTGATCTATCTTTCTCAACTCAACCCCATTCTCCTTGTCTCACCCCATAACCACTGACTCCAGAACTAATCAAGATGTGGAAGAAAGAAGAAAATGAGTTGAAGATAAATGATCAGACATGATCTAGATAACGGGTGGATAGGGACAGGGTGACTCCATGAACACAAGAGGCCAATTGTTCGCGACTCAACACGATCGTGGCTACTCTGCCCCAGGCTGCAATTCCGTTTGTACTAATTCCCAATTGCCTTCAGCTCTTCAATCTTTCGACAAGTTGTCAACCTGTGCTCCCCTTCAGTTGCCTGCTGTGGTCTAGCCTTTGCAACACTCCAGGGGAAGTCAATTCCAGACACCCGCCACCTGTGCACAGGGAAATTCCAACACGCCCATTCAAAGAAGTAGGAAGGAACTGCCAATGCTGGGGAAAATGGAACAAAATGCTGGAGTAACTCAGCAGGCCAGGCAGCATCTCTGGACAAAAGGAATAGGCGATGCTTGGGTCAGATCCCTTCTGCAGACAGGTTCCTGCTGTGTCCCTTTTAATGTAGTACTAAGGCAGTACTAATATAGTACTAACTAAAACTAGTACTAATGTAGTACTAACCCCACACCCCCCCCCCCCCCGGCTGGAAATGGCCAACACTCAAGTCCAAAGCTATAAAATGAGAGGGGGAAGTCTAATGGAGACGTGCGGACCAAGTTTTATTTAAACACTACACACATATTGGCACCTGGAATGGGTGCATTGCCAGGTGTGGTGGTGGAGGCAGGTATGACAGGAGTGTTTAAGAGGCTTTTACATAGGCATGTGGAAGTAGAGGGAATACAGGGATCTGGATCGTCTATGTGCAGATGAGATGTGTAACTTGGCATCATGTTAGATAGACACAAACAGTGTGGGCCGAATAGCCCGCAGTTGTTCTGTATTGTTCCATCCAGACACAAAGAACTGCAGATGCTGGTTTATTCCAGAGATAGACACAAAGTGCTGGAGTAACTCAGCGGGTCAGGTGGCATCCCTGACGAATAGACAAGTGACGTTTCGTCACCCACCTTATTTATCCAGGAATGCCAACCTGACCCGCTGAGTTACTCCAGCACTTTGTGTCCACCTTCTGTACTGTTATATGCTTTGCATTAGGGGTGGGCAACCTTGTTCTGCATAGGGGCCGGGACGTATGTCTGTGAGCGGGATGGCGGGCCACATCTATCACGTGTGCACATGGATCCCGCCCCGGATGGCAGGCATCAAATCACGTGTTCACAGAAGGTCGACAAAAATGCTGGAGAAACTCAGCGGGTGAGGCAGCCTCTCATGCAATCCTTGCACGTCTCAGCCGTTGAGTTTCTCCAGCATTTTTGTCTACCTTCAATTTTTCCAGCATCAGCAGTTCTTTCTTAAACGTGTTCACAGAAGGTGGCTTTGCGCAGGATGCAGTACAACCAGAGCTCAGCGGACCAGATGATTACGGGGGGGGAAAAAGAAATCTGTCCACGGGCCGGCTGATTTCGGGTTACGGGCCGCATTCAGCCCAGGGGCCGTATGTTGCCAACCCCCTGCTCTACATAGAAAGTCAATCCTGGCCTGAAATTGACAGCTCCAACTAATGCCAGGTCGTGATCTCACCAAATGCACATGGATTTTGACTCCATTGGAAGCGGTACACATTTTGACCAAAAAGCAGCAAACTTGTAACTGCGCAAATAGTTTGGAGATCACCGAGTTGCAGCATGGCAGGTCTTTTGTCTACAAACCAAGTACTGGCAAAAGAGAAACAGCAACATTCAATTCACCCCTTGTGCCTCCTCTGCCGTTCAATAAAATAATGGTCGATTTTTACCCTCAGCGCCACTTTCCTGCATAAACTCTATAATCCCTCTATTTCATTAAGATCCAAGAATCTATTGATCGCAGTCACTTAGAACGCACTCAGTTACACAAGTCTCTTGGGTCCAGCAAAATATTTACAACGGACTGGATCAAGATGTCTTTGGCCCTAGTGATTGTCCCTTTACTTTGAGTCTTTAATCTCAAGTTTCCAATACCACAGCTTGGAGAAATATTACGTGCACATTCCTCCTGTCAACTACAAATGTTTCAATGAAATAATCTCATTCTCCTAAACTTGAATGCATTGCCGTTCAATCTACTGCAAGAAACCCAATTTGCTTGTTTCTAGAGAAGCATATGGTATATGGACAGGAAAGGTATATGGACGGGAAAGGAATGGAGGGTTATGGTCTGAGTGCAGGTAGATGGGACTAGGTGAGAGTAAGTGTTCGGCACGGACTAGAAGGGCCGAGATGGCCTGTTTCCGTGCTGTAATTGTTATATGGTTAAGCATTGGAAGGGGTGCAATGATGTTCTGGCTTCATTCGGTGAAAATCAGAGCAATGAACCTATTTATAAGCAAATGCTGTCACTGTTCATTTTATACAAGCAGTTCTACTGGCAGAAGTGGATGGGTTCGGAATCAAGATCAACAACATTTTTGGCAAATTACTTCTCCACATTCTCATGCTTTCAGTAAAATGCTCAAAGCACTGCAGAGATAAATCCCTCCTCTTCCCCTGCCCAGATTTCCTGAATGACATGGATTGTGCTTCGGATGCAGACAGGAGAGTTTCCACATCTCCAGTCTGTAGGTTCAAGGTACAAATTTATTTGTCACATGCACCAACTATGGTACAGTGAAATGAATTTGCCATGCAGCGATGCAATTGGAAAAAGAACACACAATGTTATAGCGGACATTCGAGTCAGCACACAACCCTGTGGGGAAAAAACAAAATCAATGCATCCGATTTCGCTCCTACCATCGGGAAGGTGTTACAGGAGTCTTAAAGCCGTGACCACCAGGTTCGAGAATAAAGTTGCAGCCTGACAGTGCCAGAGTCACGGTTCAATCCTGACTAGAATTACCGTCCGGGTGGAGTTTGTACGTTCTCCCTGCAACCTCGTGGGTTTCCTCCGGGTGCTCTGGTTTCATCCCACATGGCAAAGATGTGCTGGCTTTTTGATTAATTGGCTCGAGTTTAGTTTATAATTGAGAGATACAGCAGAGAAACGGGCCCTTAGGCCCACCGGGTCCGCACCGACCAGCCATCCCTGCTTATTAACAATATCTTATCCACACTAGGGACACTTTTTACATTTACTAATCCAAATTTACCAACATACCTTTACGTCTTTGGAGTGTGGGAGGAAACCGAAGATCTCGGAAAAAACCCACGCAGGTCACGGGTAGAACGCGCAAACTCCGTGCAGACGGAACCCGCAGACAGGATCGAACCCGGGTCTCGGGCGCTGCAAGCGCTGTAAGGCAGCAACTCTACCGCTGCACCACCCCGGTAAATCTGTAAATTGCTCGGAGTGTGTAGGATGTGAAAGTGGTCTAACATGGAACGAGTGTTTCGTTGATCGGCACCGACTCAGTGGGCCGAAGGACCCGTTTCAGTTTCTCAGTTTAGTGTATTGCCACGTGTACCGAGGTACAGTGAAAAGCCTTTGTTGCGTGCTAACCAGCCATGCAGAAAGACAATGCACAATTACAATCGAGCCGTTTACAGTGCATGGATACATAAGGGAATAACGTTTAGTGCAAGGTTAAGCCAGAAAATCTGATCAAGGATAGTCCGAGGGTCACCAAAGAGGTAGATAGTAGTTCAGCACTGCTCTGTTGTATCTGTTGTACTAAATTAAACTACTTCCCACATTCTCATTTGATGAATACATCTTTCACTTGCCTTTTTACATGCAACATTCCAGATCATAACACTCACTGTATAAAAATCCTCTTCATCTCTTTCCCACTTCCTTTTATCAATTATCTCAAATCTTTCTCTGGTGACTTGCCAGAATCAACACTTGAATTCTGTCTCCACATGCATCAATTATTTAGGCATTGCATTATGATTTAGGAGATTTTAATCCTTGCCTCTACTGATGGTCTGGTAACAGCTCGGTGGATTGGCTCGATTCCAGGGAATTTTGATAAATTACCTAAATGTTATTTCAAAGCCTTGCGTTCCTAACTTCAATGAAACCGCTTCATGCTACACAACACTCTCTTCTTATACACTGAAACGATGCAATTAATTACCAATTAATAAACATGGCACAATTAATAAACATGCCTGTCATACGTGGCAAACAAAATAATGACATTTAACTTTTTTAAAGAGATGTCGGCTTTGTCGCATACGCACCATCACGAAAATGCATGGACTTAATATAATCTTTTAAAGGGCATCAAACTGGGGGGCATCGTAGAGAGTACAGATGGTTATCGAGAATTATAACAAGATCTTGATTTGCTGGGCAAGTGGACAGAGGAATGGCAAGTGGAGTTTAATTCACACGCGAGGTGTTGTATTTTGGGAAGTTAAACTGGTGCTGGGCATCCATAGTGAATGGAACTGCCCTGCAGAGTATTGTAGAGCAGAGGGATCTTGGAGCACAGGGACACCGTTCCCCTGAAAGTGGCAACACAGGTAACCTGGGAGTTTGAGAAGAGAGGGATCTAGGAGTACATGTGCATGGTTCCCCTGAAAGTGACAAGGGTAGACAGGAGGTATTGTAGAGCAGAGGAACATTGGAGCACAGGTACACAGTCCCCCCTGTAATGGCCCTGTCCTACTGTACGAGTTCATTCAAGAGTTCTCCCGAGTTTGCCCCGATTCGAACTCGGAGATTTACGGTAATAGCCGCTCGTCGGTACTCGGGGCCCTCGTGGACATCTTTCAACATGTTGAAAAATCTTCACCAGTCTTCCCGAGCTTACCGCGTTTCCCGAGTACCTGCCGTTAGCGTTACGAGCCGCTAAGAACGTCCCGAGCTCCGACGTACCCGCTACGTACATCCTACGTGCTTCCACGAGTTTGATTATTTTTTTAAACTCGGGAGAGCTCTTGAATGAGCTCGTACAGTGGGACAGGGCCATAAGTGGCAACACAGGTAGATCGGGCGGTCAAGGTAGCTTTTGGCATATTGGTCTTCAGTCCGAGAATTGAGCGTGGAAGTTGGAACATTACAGTTGTATAAGGCACTAGTGAGATAGACTTGGGGTGAATGTGTTCAGTTTTGGTCGCGCTGCTTTAAGAAAGGTGCCATTGAGCTGGAAAGAATGCAAGGAAAATTTGCAAGGATGTTTCCTAGACTCCAGGGCCTGAGCTATTAGGAGTGATTGGGCAGGCTGGAACTTTATTCCCAAAGAGTGCAGGAGGATGAGGGTTGATGTGAAAGAGGCACACTAAGTTTTGAGACGAATGGAGTATTTCTCCCCAGGAGAGAGGTAATCAAGAATCAAAGGGCATAGGTTGAAGGAGAGAGGGGAAAGAGTTAAAATGATGCTGAGGAGCTACTATTTTCGTGGAAGGGAGGGTATATCGAATTAGCTGCCAGAGGAGGTAGTTGAGGCAAGTACAAGTAAGGGCGGTCACGGTGGCGCAGCGGTAGAGTTGCTGCCTTACAGCGAATGCAGCGCCGGAGACCCGGGTTCGATCCCGACTACGGGTGCTATATGTACGGAGTTTGTACATTCTCCCTGTGACCTGCGTGGGTTTTCTCCGAGATATTCGGTTTCCTCCCACACTCCAAAGGCGTACAGGTTTGTAGGTTAATTGGCTTGGTAAATGTAAAAAATGTCCCTAGAGGATGTAGGATAGTGTTAGTGTGCAGGGATCGCTGGTCGGCGCGGACCCGATGGGCCTGTATCCGCGCTGTATCTCTAAACTAAACTAGAACAACATTTAAAAGACATTTATACAGGTACATGGATAAGAAAAGTTCAGAGACAGTACATCTTGGTTAGCATGGCCAGCTTGGGCTGAAGGGCCTGATTCAGTGACTCTCCCTTACAATGTGGTTATAGATTTCATTGGGGCAGGAAAGCAGGTTTGTAGAAGAGCGTTTTGGGAACTTTGTGATGGTATTTGACACTGGCAAGAAATGACCAAAAGGTCTGCTCATTGTGCAGAATATTGACCAGTTTGGTTGCCATTTCCTGAATGTAAAAATGTCTCAACACCTGCGATTGATGGGCAAAGGTCAGGTTGGGCCTGGAACACCTGGCGAGAAGCCAAAAGCATCTCGCTTTCAAACTCCAGCGAGTGGAGTCTTCCTTTTTAAGAGCAGAGAAAGAGGAAATGGCACTTGGCTCACTTATTCTAATGCGGACGTACTTTCCCCAGCATGTCTCTGGGGGAACCCAACAGATAACCTTCCTGGTACGGAAACTCACATTTAGCTCACAGACTCCAGGCAATGGATGAGTTTCACGAGAAGGGAAACTATTTATATCAAATAAAAACAGGGCTGTGGCTATGGAGAGTATGGGCCCAGTCATAATTATAAAGTCAGAGAGAGTCACAGAGTGATTATAGAGTGGAAACAAGCACTTCGGCCCAACTTGCCCACACCGACCAACATGACCCATCTACACTAGTCCCACCTGCTTGTGTTTTTTTCCCCCCATATCTGTAGATTAACCCTTATTAATTCATGCCAATTATAATCTCCACTACACATATATGCATGCCACCCATTACATGGTATTACAGTACTACACCAACAAGGACAGGGAGCTCTCAGAAGCCACGCCGAGCTGGGTATGCGTGGCTGGCAGTTTGAATGTTCTGTATTACTTATGGAATAAAGACTGTTTCACCATGTATGTTATCGTGGATCATTCACAAACATGGTGTCAGAAGTGGGATTCGAACCCACGCTTCCAAAGGACAATCTACAATATCCCTCTGAATCTGTCCTATCCATGTACCTGTCTAAAACCTTCATAAACGTGCAATAGTCCCTCCTCAACTGGCAGCTCGCTCCATACACCCACTACCCGTTGCATGATAAAGTTACCCCTCAGGTTCCTATTAAGTCGCCAAGTGGGACAAGCCCTTAAAACAATGTGTGGAGAACAAAATGGGCTGGTGTTGGATTGGAAGTAATTGGGTGCTTGTTGGCCAGTGGGGATTTGATGGGCCTTGGTTCCTCATCATAATCACAACTTGCAAGAAGGCCTTGAGTGAGCAGAGAGTGAATGCTAGCAGATAATCTGCCCCCACAGATCTGTCCACTAACTGCCGCCACACTCTGCCTTCACACGCAGGGCGGCACATAATGAGCGCTGCAAGTTCCCAATCCGACAACAATGGGGAGAGATGCATCAGCCAAAGTCACCAGGCAACCCGAGGCTGCCATCCACAACATGCCCTTTCCACCGATCACCCTGCACGTCACCACCAGCTCATATCAAAGTCACAAATCGCCAGTCAGGCCACATTTGGAAAACTGGCGTGAAACCTGCGCTCGTCTTTAGAGATCGCGAGACATGAGTGGAGCTCAAGGATTCAAGAAGATGCGGTTTTGCAAGATGCGAAATATCTATTTTCTACTTAAGATTTCATATCTTAGCCAATATCCAAGACCGCAAACAATCATTTTCAATAAAGACACAAAACGCTGCAGTAACTCAGAGGGTCAGACAGCATCTCCGGATACCCTTCTCCAGTCCAACTCACTTTCTGAAACATTAACCATCAGAAGTCCCAATTTATCTTAGAGCAGACCCTTTGGCCTATATATCCTTCCAAAACATTCCTGATCATGTACCTGTCCAACGGTCTTTTAAATGTCCCTGTCTTCAGCTGGGACACCTTGGCCAGTGTGGGCAAGTTGGGCCGAAGGGCCTGATTCCACACTGTATCACCAACTCTAAATGTTGTTCTTGTACCAACCTTTCATCTTTTTCTAATTTCCAGCTGCTGTACTGTTTTGCTTTTCAATAGACAATAGGTGCAGGAGTAGGCCATTTGGCCCTTCGGGCCAGCACCGCCATTCACTGTGATCATGGCTGATCACCCACAATCAGTACCCCGTTCCTGCCTTCTCACCATATCCCCTGACTCCGCTATCTTTAAGAGCTCTATCTAACTCTCTCTTGAAAGCATCCAGAGAATTGGCCTCCACTGCCTTCTGAGGCAGGGAATTCCATAGATTCTCAACTCTCTGGGTGTAAAAGTTTTTCCTCACCTCCGATCTAAATGGCCTCCCCCTTATTCTTAAACTGTGGCCCCTGGTTCTGGACTCCCCCAATATCGGGAACATGTTTCCTGCCTCTAGCGTGTCCAATCCCTTAATAATCTTATATGTTTCCGTACGATCCCCTCTCATCTTTCTAAATTCCAGAGTATACAAGCCCAGCCGCTCCATTCTACCAACATATGACAGTCCCGCCATCCTGGGAATTTCGATCACTGGTGACTTCTCTTCCAAGAATGCTGCACGGTTGTGCAGCAGTGAAGTTGCTGCCTCACAGCGCCAGAGACCTGGGTCCGATCCTAACTACGGGTGCTGTCTGTAGAGTTTGTTCGTTCTCCCTGTGACCGTATGGGTTTTCTCTGGGATTTCTGGTTTCCTCCCACACCCTAAATATGTACAGATTCGTAGGTTAATTGGCTTTGGTGAAATTCTAAATTGTCCCCAGTGTGTGTAGGGGGGGGTGTTTATATGCGGACTCCATGGGCCACAGGGCCCGTTTCCAGGCAGCATTTCTGAAAGTAAACCCCAACTTTGCAGCTCTGCTCCTCTCTGATGGAATTGCTATTCATTTTTACCTTGCTCAATCTCGTTCGCTTATGTTTCCTTTTGTGCTTCTGATAAAGTACGAACCTTGGTTTCCACTGACACATCTTTCCTTAACTTATTCACCAAGCTCATAAAAGAAAGTCAATTGTCTCAAACTCTTAACTGCAGTCACCCATCTGCCATTTCACCTCGCCAAAGTTTCTGCTTGCACTGTTGAGGAATACCAGGATTTACCTTTTCCCCAAATTTTATATATGGCAGTAGGCAGGTGCTATAGACCTGCACGGGAAGGTAGACGCTCCCGCCCCCACGAGTCTCGGGCAGATGGGGCTCGTCAGCCTGGGAAGGCAGTCCATCTAGGAGAGGGAAAACTCTGACTTAAAACCTCCACTGCCTTGTGGCCGTATCCAGTCATGGAAAAGGCTCCAGGAGTAAACCTCAAGAAAATCCGGTCGGAGCCCCGAAAGCAGTTCGTCGTTGTCTACAACCTCGCTCTGGCAAACTGTAACGGCCCTGCTGTTCCTTTGGATCGATCACCAATGTGGAGAGGGGGGACGTGCTGCATGGGCAACAGCCTGTCCTCCATATGACATCGCCCAGGCTTGCATCCGACCAGGATGCATCACCCATGGTCAATCATGACCAAGGGGGGGCCTACTATATACAACTTGCTTTTATGATAGAGGAACTATTCGAGCCAAATTTCATGTAAAAATCCAAATTTTGTAGTCATCATTTTACACACAGGAAAACATTAGAGATTACCCAAGCATTTTACTACCTTGTTTAGACTTGAGAGACAGCACAGAAACAGACCCTTCGGCCCACCGAGTCCATTATCACCCATTACACCAACTCTATCCGACACACACCAAGGACAATTCACAATTTCTACCGAAGCCAATGAACCTACAATCCTGTATGTCTTTGGAGGAAATTGGAGCAACCAGAGAAACTCCACGCGGGTCACGGGAAGAACGTACAAACTCCGTACAGACAGCACCCGTAGTCAGGATCGAACCGGGGTCTCTGGCTCTGTGAGGCAGCAACTCTACCACTGCTCCACCGTTAACCAAGGGAGATTTCCATCCATTGGACAAAGTCCTGCTAATGTCCTAAAGATGGGTTTATCCCAATGGCTTCAGAAAAATTGCAAATAGCCACAAACATTAATTGTTAAGTCAGCAGAAAATTGCAGCAACAGTATGATTATGAATTATTCAGAACAGCTCAGTTTCTGATCACAATAAAAACAAATCCAGCCCCAATTAAAGAAAACGAGCTGCTTTAAAACAGGGGAAAGAGCCAATTTAATTAATTCATTGGAACTGCTTAATGTTCAGGCCCCTTGTACACCAGGGAATTCACATCAAACAGCTTTATACTATTATACAAATTATACAGCTTACACAAATTGAGTCGTTTTTATACCTACATACTTTGCCGACTCATGGAAACTGGTGAATTCAACAGCCATCATGCACACTGACTGTATTGGACAATAATTAAAACTATAAAAGACCGAATGTAATGGACTACTTTATTGTCACCTGTGACAAGGCACAGTAAAATTCTTTGCTTGCTTACCCAAGGTACTATGCAAAGAGCGGCCACCTACGGTGCTGCCAAATTTACAAAGTAGGCCGGCTCCTCCTTCGTTCTCCCCCTCTCCCGGCAGCCCCCCCCCACTGTTCTTCTCTCCCCCCCCCCCCCCAAACACGGGTTCCATGCTCTGATCGACCGCCGACCGTGGATCGGCCCGCGAGGCTTCGCCAACGCTGGGAGGCCCCACCCCCACCCCCACCTTCACCACTGCCCACGAGGCTCCATTCAGCCCAGGCCAGTTTTGCCGTCAGGCCTGTGGGGTTGTCGGGCCTACCGGGCGGGCTCTGGTCCGCGGCACGGTGGTTCAGCGGGTGGGCATCAATGAAAGAATCATGCCTTTGATTTTTGTGTACGCCCATTTCCTTCGCTCCCTAGATGCTGCTGCACCCGCTGAGTTTCTCCAGCATTTTTGTCTACCTTATGCCTTTGATCAAGGCTGGTTCAATGGAACACCGTCCACACGTGTTAAATATTTAGTTTTAGTTCAGACACACCGCATTCACCCGCTTTTCTTGAGGCACCGTTGTGCTGCACTCATGCAGTGGGAGAAAGTTAATAGACAATAGACGCAGGAGTAGGCCATTTGGCCCTTCGAGCCAGCAATGTGATCATGGCTAATCATCCACAATCAGTACCCTGTTCCTGCCTTCTCCCCATATCCCTTGACCCCGCTATCTTTAAGAGCCCTATCTAACTCTCTCTTGAAAGTATCCAGAGAACGGCCCTGACCTCCCTTTTGCCTCATTGGAGACTTATAATCAGACTTCATCTTGCACTAAATATCATACCTTTTATCCTGCATTTGTACCTAGTGCATGGCTTGATTTTAATCATGTATAGTCTTTCTGCTGACTGGATAGCATGCAACAAAAACTTTTCACAATGCACTGTGCATTTCACACCTGACAATGATAAACTAATGTAAACTGATTGCTAATTAATCCGTTTTTATTGAGGGAGGTTGTTCTGGGACGCAAGAACCACTTGTTGAGTCTTCTCGAGGTGTCGAAGGCCGAACTCAATAAGAGACCAGCAGATGTCACAGCATCTATGGAGTGATGGAAATAGGCAATGTTTCGGGTCGAGGCCCTTCTTCAGACAGATGTGAGGCTGGGGGCAGGTAGGAAGAAGAAAGGAAGAGGAGCCAGTGGGCTGAGGGAGAGCTGAGAAGGGGAGGAGAAAGTAGGGACTACCTGAAATTAGAGAAGTCAATGTTCAAACCGCTGGGGTGCAGACTGCACGAGCGAAATATGAGGTGCTGCTCCTCCAATTTGCGGTGGTCCTCACTCTAGCCCAAGTCAGAAAGGTCGGATTCGGAATGGAAGGGGGAGTTGAGGTGCTGAGCCACCGGGAGATCAGGTTGGTTATTGCAAACCGAGCGGAGGTGTTGGGCCTATGCTTGGTCTCACCGATGTAGAGCAGCTGACACCTAGAGCAACGGATGCAACAGATGAGGTTGGAGGAGGTGCAGGTGCCCATTTCCTTCGCCCCAGAGATGCTGCCTCACCCGCTGAGTTTCTCCAGCATTTTTGTCTACCTTCGATTTTCCAGCATCTGCAGTTCCTTCTTAAACATAATATATGTACAGGTAGTTGTTTTTTTTTGCATACAGAGTTAATAATTTTCTTCACATAAGTTGGTATATTCAGTTAGATAGTTAAGTAATACTTTGGCTTTGGGCTTCTTAGTTGAGCTAGGAGTTACAGCACAAGTAATTTGTGTTTTTCATTGTCATTTTCAGTAGAACTTTGAGGGACACTTCTTATAGTGGAAATCGATACCCAAAACACCCGACCCAGACTCCTTGGTTTCTTGTGTATCTGACTCAGACTGGTTTCCACTGGAAGCCCCTTTTTAAACACAAAAATGACCCAAAATTGAACTGGGAAGACATGAAGGGAGTGGTTGGAGCAGGCCTTCGTTCCCACATACCATTGTGCTTGCTCTGTAAGGGATCGACAGTTCAAGCACAAAGGCATTTCTCTATCATTTTTCCCCTCATTGCTTTAATGTTCATCCAAAAATAATTAAAACCATGCCTCCGTGTATTAATTGCTTCTGCACAGGTGTGCCGACTTGAGTCATCATGCTAGACACAAAGGCTTCCTGAAGAAATATAATTAGGCTGAATATAAGAAGGGAAAGAACAGAAGGCCTTTATCTAAAAGAGGGACGAGTCAGAGCACACATGCATAAAGGGCCATTGTCCAAAGGAACACAGACTCCACCTGTCGTTCACTGAAAACACAAGGTATTCCTTGGTCACGGTTAGCGAATTATTATCCGGGGAGGATTAGGGGAGGGCGAGAAAAAAAGTGCTTGAACGTTATGGTACGGGAGAAGGTATTGTGAGCAATTGTGGGTCTCATGTCTGAGAGATGCGATGGAGATGGAGAGGGTCCAGCAGAAGCCATCGAGAACGATGCCTGGGCTAATGTGTGAGGAGCCTTTGACGGCCTTTACTCGCTGGAGTTCAGAAACATAGAATTAGGCCATTCGGCTCTTCAATCCAGCACCGCCATTCAATATGATCATGGCTGATAATCTAAAATCAGTAGGTACACAAAAATGCTGGAGAAACTCAGCGGGTGCAGCAGCATCTATGGAGCGAAGGAAATAGGCAACGTTTCGGCCCGAAACATTGCCTATTTCCTTCGCTCCATAGTTGCTGCTGCACCCGCTGAGTTTCTCCAGCATTTTTGTGTACCTTCGATTTTCCAGCATTTGCAGTTCCTTCTTGAAATCTAAAATCAGTACACTGTTCCTTTTGGGGGGGGGGGGGGGGGGGCAGGAAAGAGGTACCTCATTGAAGCCTGTCGGATAATGAGAGGCCTGGATCAAGTGGGCGTGGAGAGGATGTTCCCAGTAATGGGAGAGTCCAGAACCAGAGGGCACAGAATTAAAGGATGCACTAACAAAAATGGAGATGAGGAGGAATTTCTTTAGCCCGAGGGTGGTTAATCTGTGGAATTAATTGCCACTGATGGCTGTGGAGGGCAATACATTGGGTATTGACGAGTGGAGATTGACAAAGGTTCGTGATTAAGAAGGGCTTGTGATCTTGTGTTGGTATTTTATTACATCAACCTAAATATAGCCCCACAACAAAAACCAATTTTGTTTCTCCTGGATCATGATTTGAAGCAAACAGTTGGGTCTGTAATGGCAATGGATGGTTTCCCATGAGAGGGAGAAAAACATTCTAGCTGTTGAGGGAGTGCAGCGTAGGTTCACGAGGTTAATTCCCGGGATGGTGGCACTATCATATGTTGAAAGAATGGAGCGGCTGGGCTTGTATACTCTGGAATTTAGAAGGATGAGAGGATATCTTATTGAAACATGTAAGATTATTATGGGTTTGGACGCGCTAGAGGCAGGAAACATGTTCCCGATGTTGGGAGAGTCCAGAATCAGGGGCCACAGTTTAAGAATAAGGGGTTAGCCATTTAGAACAGGGATGAGGGAATTTTTTTTTCCCCCGCACAGAGTTGTGAATCTGTGGAATTCTCTGCCTCAGAAGGCAGTGGAGGACAATTCTCTGGAGACATTCAAGAGAGTCAGATAGATCTCTTAAAGATAGAGGAGTGAAGGGATATGGGGGGGAAGGCAGGAACGGGGTACTGATTGCGGATAATCAGCCATGATCACAGTGAATGGCGGTGTCGGCTCAAAGGGCCGAATGGCCTACTCCTGCACCTATTGTCTAAGACTCCAGAGTAAAAACAAGTTTCTCAACAATATCTGTTTCGACTTGGATCGGAACCAGCTATCGCTGAAACACTAGAATAGTGAAAGGCTTGGATAGAATGGGGATAGACAAAATGCTGGAGTAACTCAGCGGGATACGCAGCCTCTCTGGAAAGGAGGAATGGGTGATGTTTCAGATCGAGACCCTTCTTCAGACAGGATAGAGTGGATGAGCAGAGGATGTTTCCACTAGTGGGAGAGTCTAGGACTAGAGGTCAGAGCCTCAGAATTAAAGGACATTCTTTTAGGAAGGAGATGAGAAGGAATGTCTTTAGTCAGAGGGTGGTGAATCTGTGGAATTCTTTGCCACTGAAAGCCGTGGAGGCCAAGTCAGTGGATATGTTTACGGCAGAGATAGATTCTTGATTAGAACTGGTGTCAGAGGTTATGGGGAGAAGGCAGGAGAATGGGGTAAGGAGGGAGAGATAGATCAGCCATGATTGAATGTCAGAGTAGACTTGATGGGCCGAATGGCCTAATTCTACTCCTATCACATAATGAATTTAATCATTAATTTGTCCCTCGCACCTCAATTAGATGTCCATGGGGAAAATAAAATGGTGGAACACAAGGCAGAGACAGAGATGAATTCAAATGCTTGGGTAATTGCAACCAGAACATCATATCATTGCAGTACAGTCTAGTGGAGGACAATGAGGGCTCGGCAGAAAATGCGGCACATCAATAGTGTCTAGATCAACATTTACCCCTTTTTGCTCGAGGACAATCAACTATCAGCAAGGAATGAACAAGCTGAGGGGCCTTTACTCCAGTGGACATAGTGACTCAGATTGGCATAATGGAGGCCCTTAAAATACCCATGGGTTTGATAGGGTAAATGGTATCCGCATGTGGGGCAGGCCACAGCTGCAGTACAGTAATCAGTCAACTCCAGTCATGAAAGGACACAAAGTGCTGGAGTAACTCAGCAGGTCACGGCAGGACACGCTGAAGGTGCCCGCCAGTCATTCCACTCAGCCACCGATGGCTCCAAAGGCTCCAAAAAAACACAAACATCATGGGACACGACATTCCTCTCAACAAAACCTTTGGATTGCAGCTGTAACAAATTTGTTTTCATCGGGCATTGTTTTAAACCAAAATAAATTCAGTGAGCCAATGAAAAAAAATTCAGCAGTAGAGTTGCTGCCTCACAGCGCGAGAGACCCGGGTTCGATCCTGACTACGGGTGCTGTCAGCACTGAGTTTGTACCCTCTCCCTGTGATGGTCGCGTGGGTTTCGCAGGTTTCCTCCCACACTCCAAAGACGTACAGGTTTGGAGGTGAATTGGCGATAGTCCCTAATGTGCAGGGTAATGCTCGCATGCAGGGATCACTTGTCGGTGTGTACCTGGTGGGCCAAAGGGCCTGTTTCCGCACGAGCTTTCTCCGGTTTCCTCCCACACTCCAAAGATGTACAGGTTTGTAGGTTAATTGGCTTTGGTCAATTGCCCAGTGTGCACCATGCGAAAGTGGGATAACATAAGCCTAGTGGGTGGGTAATTGTTGTTCAGCACGGACTCCATGGACCTGTTTCCACGCTGAATCTCTAAGCTAAGTATCTTGAGCTGGTTTGATATGTTGTGTTGAGTGGCCATAATAACCGAGTTGCTGGTCTGGGAAAGGGCATTAGTTACCCATCAACGGGTGCGCGGGGTTGAGGTACAGGAGTCGGGCTGAATTTTGGGGCGTTAGATTACACGGACGACAGCCACGGCTGCCAGTGCCAGCCCCTCACACAGCTTCACTGTGTCGGTAAAGCTGACAGATGGCGGGGACAGACGCATCTCGGCACTGCTCCGAACACCAAACGCAGGAGGGGGAACATCAAGCCATTTAACTGTGGCAGGAACGAGAGGCAGGCTGCCGACGTTGGGACACACTGCCATCTGGCTGCTCTTTAGCCCACTGCCTCCCTAGGCCACGTGTTCCCCAACAAGGAAGCGACTGGGTTAAGATTTACCCAGCACTACATTTCACAGAACAGGAAGGCAGCTTCAAGCATTTGCTGAAACCACTTGATTGTTTGCAGATAGCCCACCTCAGCGGGTTTTAAAAACGGCTTTGTTTGTGTTTTATTAGAACAAACATCCCCAGCCAATATTGCTGAAATTTACCCTCGTCATGCGTGGATCAAGGGGAACAACATAGGCACCACATTCATCACCCCCTCAGAGTCAGAGTCAGACACGGAAAGAGGACCTTCAGCCCAACTGGTTCACACGGACTAAGATGCCCCATCTAAGCTAGTTCAATCATAGAAAGGATAGTTTAAATACACTTTTACCCTTCCTTATAAAACCATGTACCTGTTTCTAGTATTAGAGTCTTCGAGCTCCTTTATCTAGCTTGCTCTGTGTGTGATCATTTGGCATAACTATTGTATATGCATGGCCATTACACTTATGTATTATTGTATTGCATAGTGTAACAAGGTCTTATACTGTATTATGTCACAATATCATGAAATAATATATCATGTAATAATGTTGATAGTATGTATTAACGTACGATGTATGATAGGTGGTATATGGTATTATGCATCAACATTATGCTGTAACACAACTATTATTATTATTGGATATGTAAAGCCAATTAACAATTGTTATAAACTATAACAAGTGGGGATGGAGGGGTTATGGGATTGGTGTGTGGGTAGGTGGGTCAATGAGAGCCTCTATGTATGTTATGTCTTGTGCTGTATGTTCTATGTTGGACCCCCTCGAAAACGAGATGACTGTCCATCTCAAGGGGTTATCCATGAATAAACTTGTTTCAAACTTGTTTTAGAGGCTTAGTAGACTTAGAGTGATATGGGGCCATAAGCAGGCAGTGGGACTAGTATAGATGGGGCATGTTCGTCGGCGTGGGCAAGTTGGGCCTGTTTCCGTGCTCCACCACTGTGATCATGACTCGATTTGCCCAGGTTTGGCACATATCCACATTTCCGATGAGTGTACCTGTCCAAATGGCAGCATGATGGATGGCAAGCGGCAAATGGCCAGGGGAAAATAAGACTGAATAAACCAAAGGTCCTAACCTGTAATTAAATTTCTGGGAATCATTTTAGTAACTTAATTTTATTAATTATTAACTTATTTTATTAACTCAAATTAAATTTTGTTATTTTATCGTCATTACATTTATTAATAGTTAAGTCGCGGGCTAAGGCAAAAATCTTACACTGATTTGGAGGTGAAATAAAAATTCCACTCATACAATTCTGTTGCAGGGAATTGAAAGCAGAGATTTTTCTCACTCAGGCCAAACTAAATATCCTGTCACAAAGTGTTGCTTATTTTCCATGCAGGTGCAGGAGAGGTTCAGAATGCACAGTGGCCAAGATTGCATGCATGCATTGAACTCCGCCAACATAAGTTGTTGAACGGCTGTGCGTACCAACACCGCAAAACATGTTCTTCGCAACATAATGTCCAGCCCACGAAAGGGACTTCATCCTCAGTCAGCACTACCTGCACTCAGTGCATCTCTTGCAGCTGAGGCTTTGAATGTCACTCTCTTCCCCCCGCCCCAAACATGAGTACAGAGATTTGCCCCAGGGTTTAGAGAACCAGTGTGGAAACAGTCTCCTTCAGCCCACCGAATCCACGCCAACCATTGTTCACCGCGTACACTGATCCTATCCTACTACTTCCATTCTACACTAGGGACGGGACAATTCATAGAGACTAATTAACCTACAGACCTGTACGTCTTTCGGTGGGAGGTAACTGGAACACATGGAGAAATCCCACGGCAGTCACGGGGAGAACGTACAAACTCCGCACAGACAGCACCCGTGGAGAGGATGGAAGCCGGGTCTCTGGCGCTGTGAGGCAGCAACTCCGCCGCTGCGCCACCGTGCCGCCCGAGAACACAGTCATTCGAACGCCATCCTTTTTACTGCATGTTCACGACAGAGATCCCATCCCTCTCGCAATCACTGTGCTAGAGCAGTCTAACAACGGCCAACTATTTAACGGAGGCCTTAGCAATTTTCCGCATGAATTGCAATGCGTTCAATCCATTTGAGACGGTTCCAAAGGAAAACAACCAGACTCTGGGTGGGCCACCAGCATCATGCTGAGCTGCCATTGCCCAGGCATGATTCACTTAGAAAATCTTTCCTGAATAACATCTGACAGCCGCTCCTCTGGTTACTAATTTCCTGGACCTCGGCTGCCGTGCTGAGTGCAACAACAGAAGGGATCAGGAATGATGGACGTCAGGAGATAAGCAGAACAGACAGGCCCACATACAGTGCCGGCGGCTAGCTCCCAACAATAATGGAAGCACTTCCTACAGTTCAACATACAGACCACACTGTACCTTAGCAACAATGGAGGCAGAGTCGTACAGCATGGAAACAGGCCCTTCAGCCCAACTTATCCACACCGGCCAACTTGTCCCATCTACACTAGTCCCACCTGCCTGCGTTTGGCCGTATCCCTCCAAGCCAGTCCTATCCATGTACCTGTCTAAACTTTTTAGTTTTTTTTTAATATAAACGTTGCGATAGTCCCTGCCTCCTCTGGCAGCTTGTTCCATACACCCACCACCCTTTGTGTAAAAACGTTACCCCTCAGATTCTAGTTAAATTAAATTAAACCTTGGTGCTGAGAGAGAAGGGTTCCTCCAAACTCATGTATAAACTCCGTACAGACAGCACCCGGAGTCAGGATTGAACCCGGGTCTCCGGTGCTGTAAGGCAGTAATTCTGCCACTGCATCCCCCCCCTACCCCCGCACCTCACCATCATGTCAGGCACATGACTATGGGAAGGTGAGACACCAAGCTTATCTCAGTAGAACCAGCTCAAGTTTGGCCTTAATATAGGAAAGACTAGTAATTGAGGGCAACATCTCTAACTCAGGTTCTACCAACAATCAAAATCCTATTAAAACACAAAAGGCCACAAAGAGCTGGAGTAATTCAACAGGTCAGGCAGCATCCCTGAAGAACATGGACAGGTGACATTTCAGGACGGGAACCTTCTTCAGACCAAATCTTTCAAAACAGGAGCACGTTAAAACTGGGGAAGGTTTTCAAAATGGGGAAGGAAACCATTTTGCTCGCAGTTTGTTCTGTCAGGACCGCCGATTGTTAATCTGAAACGCCAGACAAAATGAAACAGTCAGGAGCTGTAATATATCCCATCTCAGACTGGGAAGTTTAACAAAAAAAACTGATTAATGGCTGTATGTCAGCAATAAAGAGAGCAGACAGGTTTAAAATTCCCCACCTCACCAATAAATACCAGACACAGAAAGCACAACTCTGAAACGGCATCAACGTTCATTGCCAATACTTCAAAGGCCTTTGCCACCCGTTCCAAGATGTGCGTTACTGGGTAGACATATGAAGCTACTGGGGCCAACACAAAGGCCACAGAACAGACAGCTGTTTGACGAGAGATTGAAGTGGAGTTTCATGACTGAACCTCCCACTGTGGGCTGCTCCATTTGCAGAGGCTGTTTCTAATCCCGCACCTGCATCTCAATAGACAGTAGACAATAGGTGCAGGAGTAGGCCATGTGGCCCTTCAAGCCAGCACCGCCATTCAATGTGATCATGGTCACAGTTTAAGGATAAGGGGGAAGTCTTTTAGGACCGAGATGAGAAAAACATTTTTCACAGAGAGTGGTGAATCTCTGGAATTCTCTGCCACAGAATGTAGTTGAGGCCAGTTCATTGGCTATATTTAAGAGGGAGTTAGATGTGGCCCTTGTGGCTAGGGGGATCATGGGGTATGGAGAGAAGGCAGGTACGGGAAACTGAGTTGGATGATCAGCCATGATCATATTGAATGGCGGTGCAGGCTCGAAGGGCCGAATGGCCTACTCCTGCACCTATTTTCTATGTTTCTATGGCTGATCTCAAATGCAAGCTCGTCTTCAGTTTCCATACCCTCTGCGATTTAGATGTCCGGCAATCCATTGGGGAAAGACAGTTCAACATCCGTGAATGTGTTCACCCAATGCAGTCAAGTAGTCGGCAACGTAATGAGCCAAAATGGAAAGAGAGGATGCCATCTCATGGTGAGCAGTAACACGTCTGAGCCTTCATGTTGTTGAAGAAAGATACTTTCCTTTCTGAACTCGCCACCCACTAATTTCCACATGAAGCGCACAAGGGGGAAAACTAACTAAAATCAGAAGGGACAAGGTCGCGAAGAGGAAGAACCACAAACAGTCCAAACATAGAAATTAGGTGCAGGAGTAGGCCATTCGGCCCTTCGAGCCTGCACCGCCATTCAATATGATCATGGCTGATCATCCAACTCAGTATCCCGTACCTGCCTTCTCTCCATACCCTCTGATCCCCTTAGCCACAAGGACCACATCTAACTCCCTCTTAAATATAGCCAATGAACTGGCCTCGACTACCCTCTGTGGCAGCGAGTTCCAGAGATTCACCACTCTCTGTGTGAAAAAAGTTCTTCTCATCTCGGTTTTAAAGGATTTCCCCCTTATCTCCTTATAAAAGGAGGAACACATCTTAAGAGAGCAATTTAGATTTAGATAACAGTGCAGAATCCGGCCCTTCGGAACTGAGAAATTCCTTCTGGTCATCTTTTTTTATATCAGTGGATGCTGTTGATTCACTGATTTAGAGCGCTGTGTCACTCTGACCAATGCACGGCAGATCAGGTCTTATTTTTATTTCTCATTCAGTGGATGGCTTCGGCTTTTATTGCTGCCCCCGAAAACGGAGTATTATACTTCGCAAGTCGAACAGGATCTTTGGAGATAGGAAAACAGGAGTCCCCTACAATGCAAAACAAACTTTGTGTGGCACGGCGGCGCAGCGGTAGAGTTGCTGCCTCACAGCGCCAACGACCCAGGTTCGATCCCGACTACGGGTGGCTGTCTGTATCGAGATGTGCAGGTTTGTAAGTTAATCGACTTCTGTGAAGTGTCCCTGGAATGTGGGATTGTGTTAGCGTACGCTGGGGTGATCGCTGGTCAGCACGGGCTCGATGGGCTGAAAGGTCTGTTTCCACTCTGTATCTCTAAAGTCAAAAATTAAAAACATACTTTCCTGGCTTTTTCTAGTTCTGAAGGTGAATAAACAGCACCTCATTTCGCTTGAGCAGCTTACACCCCAGTGGTATGAATATTGACCTCTAACTTCAAGTAACCCTTGCATTCCCTCTCTCTCCATCCCTCCCCCTTCCTAGTTCTCCGACCAGACTGACTGTCCCCTTGATTACGTTTTGCCTCTGTATGCTTCGTTGTCAACTTCTCCTCACTAACAATGATCGATTCTACATTTTCCTTCATCTGCATGTCCCAATGTTGGGCGAGTCCAGAACCAGGGGCCAAAGTCTTAGAATAAAGGGAAGGTAATTTAAGACTGAGGTGAGAAAAAACTTTTTCACCCAGAGAGTTGTGAATTTATGGAATTCCCTGCCACAGAGGGCAGTGGAGGCCAAGTCACTGGATGGATTTAAGAGAGAGTTAGATAGAGCTCTAGGGGCTAGTGGAGTCAAGGGATATGGGGAGAAGGCAGGAACGGGGCACTGACTGGGGACGATCAACCAAGATCACAATGAATGACGGTGCTGGCTCGAAGGGCCGAATGGCCTCCTCCTGCACCTATTTTCTATTGAGACATCCCCTTTGATCTCTCAGTCTCACACTTCCTTATCTCTGTATCTCCCTCTCCCCCGACTCTCAGTGTGAAGAAGGGTGTCGACCCGAAACACCACCCATTCCTTCCGTCCACAGATGCTGCCTGTTCCGGTGAGTAACTCCGGCATTTTGTCTCCACCTCCCAAAACATTAAGTTTATTTCTGCAAACATGCTGCCTGAATTGTTCAGTATTTGCAAGGTCTTTTTAGTTTGTGCATCATCCACATATTTTAGCTTTGGATTATCTCGTATTATCTTTTCGGAGCTCTGAACACAAATATCTGTCGACAGTGTCTAAGATTGAACAACATCAAGCTGGCTTCAAGGCATTTTGAGACAGGTGGAAGATGCCCTGGAAATGCAAGCAGGGGTCTCTGAGGTACAAGACTAAAGGCCCTGTCCCACATGGACGATTCTTTAGGCAGCTGTTGCCACATGGTCGCCGGGGTGTCGCCTGTATGGTCGTGAGTCGTCTCCTCAGTCGCCCAAAGAGTCGCGGCGTTTTTCTGGTCGCCGCTGGATTTTGAAATGTTCAAAACGTTTCGGCAACAGTCGGCGACCGTGGGCTTGTCATAGCTCATCTTCTCCTGACGTAGGTGCTGTTGTGGGCTGTCGCCAGGATGGCGTAGGTTGTCCCTAAGAGATGTACGTTGCTGTCAGTGCTGACTTCGGTGAATTCCATAGTCGTAGTCACCGGCATACGCCTAAAAAAATCGCCTAAGTTGGACAGGCCCATTAGTTCAGTCGCCGGTTTTTCGGCAACCTGCTCTGACTATGACAGTCGCCTAAAAAAAAAACCTAGTGGGGCAGGCCCTTAAGTGTGAAATTTCAGTAAATAGTTCTTGTCCCTTGAAGAGATAGTCATAGTCATGGAGTCACAGCCATGGAGTATGGAAACAGGCCCTTTGGCCCTACTTATCTGTACTACCCATGATATCCAAGCTAGTCCCATTTACCGACATTGGGCCCAAATTCCAGTGAAGTTGATTTTGCGTTGCATGCAGCACTTTCTACTCATCTCCAAAGGCAAACTCCATCCCAAGGAAGAAAGCAGCAAGTTTGCTGAATCTTTCTTGCTAACAATTGTCTAATTGGACAATAGCGTAGTTTAGTTTATTCTCACGTGCACCGAGGTGCAGTGAAAAGCTTTTGTTGCGTGCTATGCAGTCAGCGGAAAGATAAAACACGAGTTTCAAGACCTTCCTTCACATTTGCACGGTTCAGAAGTTACAGAAGTTGCGCAAATGGAGATAACGTCAAAGGCGGCCGGCTTCAGCCGATACAGTTCAAGGCAAACGCTTGCTGTACGGGGATGTGGTCAGCAAGAACCTGACAGGATTAACTTCAAGCCCGCTGCTGCAGATATCTTTCAGCCTCTCATTAAAACACGCATAACCCTTTCACCGAGGTGCACAGTGCTTCCGTTCAAATCCCAGAGTTTAATTAAGCTGATAAAATTCAGTCCGCTGGAATAGTCCGAGACACAGGCAGCAACAACAACGGAATGAAAATGGGACACATTTTTCCTTCAATGATAAAAAAGGCATGCAACCAGAAATACAATTATTTAGTCAGATTTTACTTCATAATTCATGCCACTTTCAGGCAAATCATCCCAGTGTTTCAATTCCTTTACCAGACACAGTGGGATTTTGTGTCAATTTGAGTGGGATTTTAGGGCAGCTCAGTGGCATAATGGTAGAGGTGCCACCTTACAGCGCCAGAGACCAGGGTTCGATCCTGACTACGGGTGCTGCCTGGGTGGAGTTCGCACGTTCTCCCGTTGACCCGAGTGGGATTTCTCCAGTTTCTTCCCACACTCGACACACAAGTTTGTACATTAATTGGCTTCAATCATTTGTAAATTGTCCCTGGCACGTGGGATAGCGTTAGTGTACGGGCAGACTCGGTGGGCCTGTACCTGTTTCCGCACTCTACCTCTAAAGCCTAAAGCAAAGTTACATTGAGTTCATTGGTCGACTCCTTTTGTAACGGGTATAAGAACGTGGAGACATTTCTCCCCTGCTGTGGGCGCCACAAATAATGGCCACCTTGTATTTTAGATCCCAACTGGTATCCATGAGGAAACTAGAAGCAATTCCCCTCCCACACTGCTGCCATTTGCTTGGTGGCGGAAGGACAGCCAGCGAGTTCTCAGCAGCTGCTGCAGCACTTGGCGCAAGTAACGAACCGTCCGCATCAGGTGCAACCTATGACCATTGCTAATTGTGCACAAACAAGCAACAAAGCCACAAGCAGATCATTACAGAGTCCCTGGTGCGACCTGCACGTTATTGAACACAGGAGCATCGGCCAGCGCTCCCTCGACAATGTCAATGTTCTGGTCCGATGTATCCCAGCGCAGGATGTCAAGATGCTACCCAATCAGCCCGCACCTCCGTGGCACGGGCCCCACTCACGGATTATTGCGCGCGGAGCCATGGTGTTGTTTTCAACAGATCCTTGCTCAAGGTTCACTTCTCAGGGGATGGCAGTAGATGTTGTTTTACCACACGACTATTTCAGTGCACTCTACATTTTAGAGACGACTGCGCGGAAACAGGCCCTGCGGCCCAGAGTCTGCGCCAACCAGCGACACTGCCACCATCCTACACTCTGGGGACAATTCACAATTTATTTTTACCAAAACCAAATAACTTATAAGTGAGTACAGTTTTGGAGTGTGAGAGGAAACAGGAGGACAGTGAGAAATCCCACGCGGTCACAGGGGGAACATACAAGCAGCACCCGCAGTCGGGATCGAACCCAGGTCTCTGGCACCGTAAAAGCACTGTCCCACTGTACGAGTTCATTCAAAGAGCTCTCCCGAGTTTGCCCAGATTCGAACTCGGAGATTTACGGTAATGGCCGCTCGTAAGTACTCGGGGCTCTTGTGGACATTTTTCAACATGTTGAAATATCTTCACGAGTCTTCCCGAGTACCTGCCGTTAGCGAGTCTTCCCAAGTACCTGCCGTTAGCGTTACGAGCCGCTAAGAGACATCCCCGAGCTCCGACGTACCCGCTACGTGCTTACCATGAGTGATTTTTTTAACTCGGGAGAGCTCTTGAATGAACTCGTACAGTGGGACAGGGCTTGAAGGCAGCAACTCTACTGCTGCGCCACGGTGCTGTCCATATGACGCCTGGCCTCGCCTTTGCCTCCTTTCCCTCAACCAGACATGATGTTGCTTCACTCCAGTTAATGTTGGGATGTGCAACAGATCACACAACTCCACCCCACGGAGAAGGCAGGTCATGGCCCCAATACTGGAGCAGTGAGGATCAGACCACTGCTTATTTAGAGAGGCTGAGTGGATTTATTTTCTGATCCAACGCTAAATACTACAAAAACAGATAGTTAATCCGGTGTTCAAGTCAGGGGGAATTTGAAATCAGTATTGTGTTATTCCTGGCAGCGCCCCAACTCAGTCAGTGCAAATATAAACCTCTATCACTTTCTCCTGTAAAGGATCTCAGCAATTTGTAAACTGGTCTTGTGCTCTCTCCCATGGAACAAAATAAAAGGTGTGCAAGCAGCCATTTTCTCACTCAACAAACAACGCTCGAAATAGCCTTCGTCTGCAGCTGAACACAAATAATCTCCAGTGTTGAAGTGAAAATTATTATAGAAACAGAATGACCCCATGTCAGGCAGCATCCGCAGATAGAGAAGCACAGATCATACGTAGTGGCAGCTCCAATTCTGTTTAGTTTTGGCCGGCACAATGGCGCAGTGGAAAAGTTGCCACCTCACAGCGCCAGAGACCCGGTTTTGATCCCGACTGTGGGTGCTTATCGGCAAAGAGTTTGTACGTTCTCCCCGTGACCATGGGTTTTCCCCACGTGCTCCGGTTTCCTCCCACATTCCAAAGACGTGCAGGTTCGAAGGTCAATTGGCTTCTGTAAATAGTGCACGGAGTGTGGGATAGAACTAGTGTACGATCGTTGGTCGGCGTGAACTCGGCGTGAACTGAAGGGCCCGTTATCCAGGCTGTATCTCCAAAGCAAACTAAACAACGGCACAACTTGTGGAACCTTGCAGTTGTGCAAAGCGGCAAACTTACCGTGCGCAGAAAGCTCCGGAAGGGCGAGAAGTCATCGTCCACGTCAGGATCAGTGACATTGGTGGGCACGAAAAAGGGATGCGATACCTCTGACGGCCAAGGGGGGGGGGGGGGGGGGAAGTGTTGGAAGCAGAAAGATTTGAAATGGCCGCGATCTCCAGAGTTAAGTCACCAGGTCACTGCTTCTCTTCATACACAAAGCGATCGGACATGGGCACCATTCCCAACTTTACAGCTGATCAAACAGTTGGGAGGGGTGGTAAACTGAGAGGAGAGGAGCCGACTCCCGAGGTGATACAGACATGCTGATGGCATGGGGTGACTAAGTGGAAGATTACATTTAATGCTAAAAATGCAAGTGGTATATTTTGGTATCGGCAATACAAATAAGTGTCATTCCAAAAGATTTTTATAATTCTGTAATTCTAAAAAAATTCTAAAACTGTCAGGTCAAGGCATAGCCTTGCAACTTGTGCCATGTAATCCAGTTCAACCTGTGGGACATGCTCACCCTTCATGGGAAGTCTGCTTTGGCGAACCATAGACGGGAGATATCTTTATGAACCAACAGCTGGAAGGGCAAGGCAGCACCGCACTGTGGAATGAAGGGCCGGTCAGAGCACTTAAGACGACGTGGCCATCCACTGCAGCCAAGAAGTCTCCAGCCGCGATGATTTTTCACACCACTGGACTCTCGACCTCTGCGGCCGAGAGGGTGGGGTTGTTGCTGTGCGACAGCTTCTCCACCTTAAACTCACTCACGCACCGGTTTTCGTGCAGCCATCTCCTCCGACTCGTGAGCCGTGTCAGAACGCACCAGAATTGAGGCTGCACAACGCGACATAGTCGTTACTGACGGGCCACCACCAATTTTAAAATGGCAACAAAAACAGATCCGAGAATGCCCGTGCATAGTTCATTGAGGGCAGGGTAGACAAAAACATATAGAAGGTCAGAGAGTTAGTTTGCAGTGTGGAAATAGGCCCAACTAGACCACACCGACCAACATGCCCCATCTAGACTAGACCCACCTGCCTGCATTTGGCCCATATCCCTCTAAACCTGTCCTGTCTACATTTTTTTTTTTTTTTTAATAAAGTTGTGATTGTAGAGACACAGAAGACATAAGCTTCAGGGGAGAGGGGGAAAGATTTAATAGGAAGCCAGGGGGCAACCTTTTCATTCAGCGGGCAGTGGATAGATGGAACAAGCTGCCAGACGAGGTTGAAGCAGATCCTATAACATTTCATAACTTCAAAATCACATTGGAGCAGAAAATTGGGCCATTTGGCCCTTCAGGTCTGCTCCACCATTGGATCATGGCCGATCTATTTTTCCTCTCAACACAATTCTCCCGCTTTCCCCGTGTGACAATGATACCCGCATCAATCAAGAACTTAACAATCTCCGCCTTAAAATACCGAACAACTGTCCCCACAGGCATCTGTGGCAATGAATAACCACCCTCTGGCTAAACAAATTCCTCCTCATCTCTATTCTAAAGGTACATCCTTTGATTTGAAGGCTATGCCCTCTGATCCTGGACGCTACCACTAAAGATAATGAGACATTTGGACAGGTACATGGATAGGAAAGGTTTAAATGGGATATGGACCAAGCACGGGCAGGTGGTACTTCTGTAGATGGGTCATTCCCCTGATCAGTTTGGAGAAGGGTCTCGACCCGTTCTCCAGAGATGCTGCTTGTCCCGCTGAGTTACTCCAGCATTTTATGTCGACATTTGATTTAAACAAGCATCTGCAGTTCTTTCCTACACAGTGTGGATGGGGCATCTTGGTTGGCATGACCAAGTTGGGCCGAAGGGCCCCGTTCATGTACTGTACGACTTAAGACTATAAGTAGTTGGCAAGGAATCTTTGGAAAAACCATTGGCGAGTCAGATCCTTTCCTCCATCAATCCTCAAGTTAAATTATTATTTATGTTAAAGTTCTGCAAAGTATGGTCTTCAAGTCACTCCTTGTATTTAATATCCCCGGTGCCACATGCGAAGAGCTAAATATAACAAAGATCTTGTTCGGTCTTCAGCTTTAATTAGAGCTCTCCCCCCCCCCCCCCCCCCCCCCACGCACATCAGCCTCACCATACACAAACCAAGTCATTAATTCCATGTGCCCATAGCAACACACAGAAACAAACATGGGAAACCTTACATAAAATGATCATTAAAATGTTGGCTCTGGGCACTGTTCGTGACGTGTTAAGATTAGAAAGGGCAGTCTTATTTTTTTTAAATACAAGGACGAAATTCACCAAGCAAGCAGTGTTAACATTTACCATGACCGCCCCAAACTGAAGACATTTCACAGGTTGTTCTACGAGCCTTGGTTGCTGAAATGATGGGGCAGGTCTTTGGTGTCTATTCCTTGGATGGCCAAGAGAAGCTCAGGGCTAACTCAAACAAACGTGCGGCACGGTGGCGCAGCGGAAGAGTTGGCGGTGGCGCGCTGGAGACCGGGGTTCAATCCCGACTACGGGTGCTGTCCGTACGGAGTATGCACGTTCTCCTCATGACCTGCGTGGGTTATCTCCAATATCTTTGGTTTCCTCCCACTCTCCAAAGACATACATGTTTGTGGGTTAATTGGCTTGGGTTTGTATACTTGGTATAAATGTAAATTGACCCTGGTGTGTGTAGGCTTGTGTTAAGGTGCAGGGATCGCTGGTCGGTGCGGACTTTAAAAAATAAAACGATGAGCAGTCATGTGTAGATGGGATTGTATTTACTTTACTTATAAAATTTACTTCAGAGATACAGCACAGAAACAGGTCCCTCAGCCCACTAGGTCCACGCCAGCCAGCGATCAACCCAAATACTACCCCAAACACACTAGGCCAACGAACCTACAAACCTGCACGTCTTTGGAGTGTGGGAGGAAACCGGGGCACCCGGAGAAAACCCACGCGGTCACAGGGAGAACGTGCAGACAGCGCCTGCGGTCAGGATCGAACCTGGGGTCTTTGGCGCTGTGAGGATGCAACTGTACCGCCCCAACATATAATAAAATTAAAGATCTAGGCAGAATATAGTGCAGGTTTGGCGGAAGGGCCCTGTCCTGCATCCCTCTTACAATTAAAGGCCAACATACATTCCTCTCGTCTCTTTAAATCAATTACTGCCCGCTGCTACATCCCTGCGTCAGCCCGTGGGCGAACGGCCACTGTCAACAGCACCACTCCTTCATGAGCAAAGGAAGGGATGGAGAGGAATTTTTATTAATCCCTCCCAGAAGAACAGGTTTCATGGGCCGAAACTGCTTCACACCAGCCCTCGGGCGAGACTACTTTGTACCGTTTCCATGCGTTAATCCCAGTTCAAAGCTCACTGAAGGAATGACACGCAATTTAGATTTGGATCGGATGCCTTCACCGACAGACCACCAGCATCGGATTAACAAGGGCGACACATTGCATACTGACTTTCAGATCATTAGCTTTGTTGCCATCTCCACAGGTGCTGCCCGACCCGCTGGTCATTTCCAGCGCTTTGTTTGTGTTTTGTGCAAGCGGATCGTTGCTCTGGGCAGCTTAGCTCCCTCCCGCAGTCACTGCGTAACACAGCAGAGGTTTGGCAGGGGACCAACCATGCAGTCCTCTCCTGAGCAAAAGCAAACAAGAGCAGCCAAGGCTCACACAAAACTGCCCAAGGATCGTTTAGGTCTAAGAGTCCGTCGTGCCTTAAATTGATTAGACGTTCCCGACCTCGTGTGTAGGAAAGAACATTTTGTGTCTACCTTCGATTCAAACCAGCATTTGCAGTTCTTTCTGACACAAGGAACTGAAGATGCTGGTTGGCTGAAGAAAGACACAAAAAGCTGGAGTAACTCAGCAGGACAAGCAGTGTCTTGGAGAGAAGGAATGGGTGACGTTTCGGGTCGAGACCCTTCTTCAGACCCAGACATCTCCGTAAATTAATCGGATTAATTAAGATTGAAGTCTCAAATCCGGGAATGGGACCTACAAGAGTTTGAAGAAGGGTCTCGACCCAAAACGTCACCCATTGCCTTTCCCCAGAGATGCTGCCTGAACCGCTGAGTTACTCCAGCTTTGAGTGTCAATCTTCGGTGCAAACCAGCATCTGCAGTTCCTTCCTGCACAATGGGACTTACAAACTGGACTTGGGGCAATTCCACCCTGACCAATAATGAATAAATAAATAATTCATCTCCAACTAAGGGGGCAGCATGGTGGCGCAGCTGTAGAATTGCTGCCTCATGGTGCCAGAGACCCGGGTTCAATCCCGACTATGTGGCGTTTGTACATTCTCCCTGTGACCGCGTGGGTTTTCTCCTGGTGCCCCGGTTTCCTTCCTAATTCCAAGGATGTGTAGGTTAATTGGCTTGTGTAAATCGCCCCTAGTGTGTATAGGATGCTGAAATGGGACAACATGGATTTAGAGGGCTGAAGGGCCTGTCCGACTGCATCGCTACACAAAACTAAATGAAGCCGTTCACAAAAATGTACAGTAACGAATAGTACCCCAATCCTCAAGCTGAAACTTTTAACATTTAAGTAACATTTAGATAGGTACATGGATAAGATAGGTTTAGAGGGATATGGGCCAAACACAGACAGGTGGGACTAGTGTAGATGGGACATGGTGGTCGGTTTGGGCAAGTTGGGCTGAAGGGCCCGTTTCCACGCTGTAAGACTATGAAAGAAGCATTGCGTCAGTTTTGTCTTCCAGATCTGCTAGTTCGTCAAGCCAAAGCAGACGCAGGAGAATTGAATGTGCAGGGAGGAACTGCGGGTGGATACTGGTTTAAACTGAAAATAGACACAAAAAGCTGGAGTAACTCAGCTGGGCAGACAGCATCTCCGAAGAGAAGGAACGGGTGACGTTTCGGGTCGAGACCCTTGTTCAGACGGAATTGAAGTCTGCTTGAAATCTATTTTTCACGTTCAAGCCACGGACCATGTGAGGAGGAGGAGGAAAACAACCTTGTTTTCTTGTTTCAAATCCCAAAATCCCCAATGCAGCAAAACATTGCCGTGCTGCCTTCCTTCAATTCCAAGTGTACTGTGAATGCCTTGCCCTGCTACTTGGAACTGGTGCTGAAAAACAAACTGCTTCCATTTGCTTTGAATGAAAGTAGAATGAAACATAATAAAAATGCATGACAATACGAAAAAAATCTGTTCTGCTTCTGAAATACGATCGCGTGGATTAGCACCAAAGTGAATTCACACCATGTAAATTATCTTCTGTGTTGAACAAGATGTAGAGGGGTTGGTGGAAAGATTAGGAACAGCGAATGCAGCAAAACATTGCAGGGTCAACAACTAAGATGCCAGCCAAACAATTAACTCGGGCTGTGGATCAAGGGACTGCTGATGCTGGTTTACCACGGAGAGACAAAATGTTGGAGTAACTGATTAGGTCAGGGCAGCATTACTGGAGGACATGGATCGGTGATGTTTTGGGTCAGGACCCTTCTTCAGACTGATTGGGGGGGGGGGGGGTTGAAAGAAAACTGGAAGAGAGAGGGGGGGGGAGAGGGGTGGGGGGGAGAGTGGGGGGGGGGGGGGGGGGGGGGGGGGGGGGGAGTAGGGAAGGCAAGCTTTCTCTTCTACCCGATTTCACCCACCACCCCCCGCCCCCCGCCCCCTGCAATCAGTCTTAAGGATCGTGACCCAAAGGAAAGAATCACCCATCCATGTTCTCCAGAGATGCTGCCCGACTAAAAAACACTCCCCTTGCCTTCCCTCCAACCTTGCCCCTTCATCCACTAGTCAGTTAACCAGTTCCACGATTGGCAACGAACAAACGTACCAACTCTGCACAGAGAGCACTCGTAGTCAGGATTGAACCTGGGTCCCCATCGCTGCACCATTGTGCAACTGGTTATTGTAAATATTGCATTTTCGGAGGAAAGTGCCCAATTTTCTTTTTTAAATGTTGACAAATTAAATCGCATGGTGACGGTTCAGATTTTGTGAAATAAAATTAGAACGCGTTTCAAAAGTATTTAATATTTTTTACACAGGACATCATAAAATGCTAGAGGGCAGAGTTTTAAGGTGAGAGGGGCAAAGTATAAAGGGCCTGTCCCACTTGGCGATATTTTTCGGCGACTGTTGGCATCATTGACCGGTGTATCAGGTCACCGAATAAGTCGCGGCGTGACAACGTATTGACGCTCGGCGTTTCCTCAAGTGTCGCAAGTTTGTTGTCGCCGCTGGATTTTGAAATGTTCAAAATCTTTCTGTGACCCTGATACGTCAGTCGATGACCCCGGCAGTCGCCGAAAAAACCCGCCAAGTGGGACAGGCCCTTAAAGGAGATGTGTGGGGCATGTTTTGTATTTACAACGATGGTGAGTGCCTGGTACATGTTGCCGGGGTGATGGTTGAAGCAGACATGATCGTGGCATCTTAATCAGGATCAAACCCACGTCCCATATATTTCTGAAAGGAAAAAATAAAGTGACACAGCCGGCAGAGTTGCTGCCTCACAGCTCCAGAAACCCAGGTTCCCTCCTGACCTCTGGGTGTCTGTGCGGAGTTTGCACGTTCTCCCCGTGACCGCCTGGGTTTCCTCCGGGTGCTCCGGTTTCCTCCCACACTCCAAAGACGTGCATGTTTGTAAGTTAATGGGCCTCTAAATTGGCCCAAGTGTGTAGGGAATGGATGTGAACTTGGGATAACATGGAATTATTGTGAACAATGGTCGGTGTGGACTTGAAGAGTTAAGGGATAGGAGCAGAATTAGGCCATTCGGCCCATCAAGACTAGGCTTGTATTCACTGGAGTTTAGAAGGATGAGGGGGTCTTATAGAAACATATAAAATTATAAAAGGACTGGACAAGCTAGATGCAGGAAAAATGTTCCCAATGTTGGGCGAGTCCAGAACCAGGGGCCACAGTCTTAGAATTAAGGGGAGGCCATTTAAGACTGAGATGAGAAAAAACATTTTCACCCAGAGAGTTGTGAATTTGTGGAATTCCCTGCCGCAGAGGGCAGTGGAGGTCAAATCATTGGATGGATTTGAGAGAGAGAGAGCTCCATGGTCTAGTGGAATCAAGGGATATGGGGAGAAGGCAGGCACGGGTTATTGATTGGGGACGATCAGCCATGATCACAATGAATGGGGGTGCAGGCTCTAAGGGCCAAATAGCCTCCTCCTGCACCTATTTTCTATGTTTCTAAGTCTACTCCGCCATTCAATCTCGGCTGATCTATCTCTCACTTCTAACCCCATCCTCCTGCCTTCTCCCCATAACCCTTGACACCCGTACTAATCAAGAATGTCTCTCTCTCTCTCTGCCTTAAAAAAAAAAATCCATCGACTTGGCCTCCACTTGACTAGGAGTGGTTTCCATGTTGTGTCTCTAAACAAAAGCATGCGAGCAAGATCTCGACCCAAAACTGAACCGGTGAAATCCAGTACTCTTTTCCACATCACTCTGGAGAGAAACAGAAACAGTCTCGCGTTCCTCCCTCCTAACCCAGTAATTAAATCCCAGTTTCCATCCATCAGCTTCATGCCTTATTTTTAGAGAGTTTGGCAAGTCGATATTTTTATCTGACCCGACTTGAAGAAACCTCACGAGAGTAGGGGGACTTTGATGCAATTTAGTTATGGCTCAGAATATAGGGCTCGTTCAACTCAAAGATCAGCTCATTGTCACCATTCTCAAGTCCGTCATTGGGTGAGAGTCCAAGTTATCCCCAAAGCCCAAGCCATCAACATTTGCCGCATCCCAACATCTGTGCCGTGAATGTGAAACCTTCAGAAAGAAATGTCACCTTTGATTTTTTTTCTTTGTGTTATTATGCCGCCACTTGACGGGCAAACTCAGATCCATAACATTTAAGTAACGCCAAACTGGCTTGTAATTATATTAAAATCAACCACATCTCTCTCTTGCAAAAATGAATGGACCCTTCTCCATACCCCTGCAGACAGAGACAGAGACAGAGACAGAGACACACAGACAGAGACACACACACACACAGACACACACACACAGAGACACACACACACAGAGACACACACACACACACACACACACACACAGAGAGACACACACACACACGCACGCACGCGCACACACACACGTGAAACTCAACAACAAGACCAGGGCATAGTCTCATTCATTTATTTTCGATTATAATCACCAGATATTTGTTTGTCAATTTTTAGTTTCCTTTCGAATATCATAGTCGACTCTGCCTCAAACAACTTCAGGATACACAACCTCATCAATAACTTGATGGCTAATTCATGCTCTGAAGTTTCAAGCGTTTCACTTTGGGGAAAATGTCAAAGCGATTATGCCCTTGTGATACAAATCACCGATCATATTCATATATTCAACACCTCTTCTAATGTAGTCTCTGTTAATTGACACAAGATTGTGGAATCATGAGGAAATTCAACCAGACACTTTAATGCACATTAATACACATATTTGGTGCACAGAAATACACAATCCGAAGTGCAACACTCTAGACCCTAAAAATTATCCTTCTAAAGTATTGACAGAAGGAACCACACCCACCTCAGCAAGGCTTCAGAATATGCGTCCCTCCAGATCTGTCAAAGCCATATTTGGAGCTATGGAAAAAAAATAAGAAATATAGATTTTAGATTGAGGAAGACAACCATGCATCCGTTCTGTTGGGTTTGTATCAGGTTCCTCATGGCGGAAGTCAGTCAAGTCCTGAAACACGTACTGATCGAGCTGAGAGAATTGGGTTTAGAATCCTAAACTTTAACAGTCTTCCCTCAATTGAGGAAACCGTAGAACTAACCAAATGGAGGTCCTCCCAACCTCTTGTAATTCGGCAAGGACCTGGGATAAAAGCATTTTGATCATTTTAGTAGAACACCTCCCTATTTCCTCAATAAAGGTGTTTTACAATGAAGAATTTCATTGTCCTATCTGGGACAAATGACAATAAACTCTCTTGAATCTTGAAGCATGGTACATTGGTTCAGATCAATAAGTACACTTCCAAGAGACAAGACAACTCAAATTCCAATGTGTCCAACCAACAAGACATCTTCCATCGGTCACCCTCCACCTCAAATCAGTGAAGATCAAGGATACAATGTTTACCTTCAATAGCGTAGGGGACAAAAAATCTCATGGGGCCTCCTGATTATGTGCAGAATTGTCAGCATTCACTGCGCAAGTAAAACGTCAGACAACCTTGTAACATGCAACAGACTCAGTGGCCAAACAGGTTTGTCAGTTTCGTTCACCCCGTTAGAGAAAAGATGCTGTCAAACTGGAGAAGGTGCAGAGAAGTTTTACGAGGATGTTGCCAAGACACGATGGACTGAGCTACAGCGAGAGGTTGAGCAGGCTAGGACTTTAGTCCTTGGAGCACAGGAGGTTAAGGGGCGATCTTAAAGGTGTATCATATTGCGAGAAGAATAAATAGGGTGGATGCTGAGTAGGGGTAAACAGAGAACCAGAGGTCAGAGCTGGAGGCGATGGAAGATAAATTGAATGGAAACCCGAGGGGGAACTTTTTTTTCTTTTTGTTTTAAACACACAAAGGGTGGTAGGTGTAAGGAATGAGCTGGCAGAAAACGTAGAAGCAGGTACTATCACAACAATTGGAAAACATTTAGACAGGTATATGGACAGGATAGGTTTAGAGGGATATGGGCAGGCAGGTTGGACTAGTATAGTTGGAGCATGTTGGTCAGCATGGGCAAGTTGGGCTGAAGGGCCTGTTTCCACACCGTATGACTCAAAATAGCTAACCACCAAGCAATAATTTTCAGCCAGTTCAGAAACAAAAAAGATATCACGATAGAATTAGCAGACTTGACACCATAACATCACACTGAACTAACCCCAGACAAACTACGCAAAATATTTGTTCAGACGTGATTGAAGCAGAATTAGGCCATTCGGCCCATCAAGCCAACTCCGCCATTCAATCATGGCCAAACTACCTTTTCCTCTCAACCCCATTCTCTCCATAGCCCCCGACACCCGTACTAATCAAGAATCTGTCAATCTCTACCTTAAAAATATCCATTGGCAGCCTCCACAGCCATCTGTGACTATGAATTCCTCAGATTCACCAACCCCTGACTAAAGAAATACCTCATCTCCTTCCTATCGGAACGTCCTATTGTTTGCTTTTGACGCATGCAACCTTCATGGAAGCGACCTGTACAAGGCTATCTGGAAGTTGCAGCAACAGCGCGCCCTTCCCATTACGTCCATGCCCTGGGCAGGCCCTGCAGGACTGGTGGATGGCAAGGGTAATAGATTACAATCCTGACCCAATGAACCAAGGTAGATGCATCACAAGGACAGAAAAACTACAAAAAAAGTTACAAGGCGCTCGAGGCTAGCGATCTTACTGAATGTTAAGATCGGCTCGAGGGACTCCATGGCCTACTTCTACTCCTAACTCTCAAGTCAAAAAGGGCAAAATTATCATCAAGTTCAGGCACAGTTTTGAAAGCATAATGAAAGAGGCATTGAGAGATAACACGAGGTGTGCGTGTGCGTGTGCGTGTGCGTGTGTGTGTGTGCGTGTGATAGTGTTAATGTGCAGGGATCGCTGGTCGGCGCGGATTTACATAAGCAATGGTATTTAACGGTCTCAAATGGGCTGAAGGGCCAGTTAGTGCTGCATTGTTCCATGGCGGAGAGCACAAACCAACTTTACACAAGCGGTCATACTCTTAAGGGCCTGTCCCACTTTGGCGACTGCCAGGGACTAGTTGTAATGGAATTCACCTACGACAGCACCTACAGCAACCTATGACACATCTACGTCAACCTACGACAGCAAAATTTGTCGACACTTTCGCCGACATTTTCCCGACATGTTGAAAATTTTGCGGCAGTCGCCTGTAGTCCCCCAAAAAACAAAAAAAAACAAAAAACAAAACAAAGTGGGATAGGCCCATAAGGCTCTCATCAAATACTGTCTTTAAATCATTACGGCAGAATTTCACATTACGCATTCTGGGCAAGTGCTTGATCCCTAGAAAACAATTTAGAAAGGACAAACCAGATTGCGATCAACACAAACGGTCACTGTTTGTACTAGTGGAGAGAAGGGCACACCAGGTTCTTTGCTTCCCAAGCCAGATCCAAAATTACAGAGAATTCTGCCTCCGAACAAAAATGATAGAAATTATGGTTTAGTTTAGAGATAAAGCGCGGAGACAGGCCCTTCGGCCCACCGAGTCCGTGCCTACCCACCAACACTAGTATTATCCTACACACCAGGGACAAATTTACAATTTTTACCGGAGTCAATTAGCCTACAAACCTGTACTTCTTTCCAGTAAGAGGGGAAACCAGAGCACCTGGAAAAAACCCACACAGGTCACGGGAAGAAAGTACAAACAGCACCCGTAGTCAGGATCGAACACGGGTCTCTGGCACTGGAAGGCAGCAACTCTATTGCTGCGCCACCGTGGCCCAAGTTAGAATTCATTCAACGTTTACTGCTTCTCAGCAAAAGCTGCCTTTTATTCACTATCCTCGATTGCTAAAGGTGGATGTGATGGCGAGTCAGTCTTCAGAACTAGAGCAATCCTTTGTTGGAACTTCTCCCAAGGAGATGCTGGGATCATACAGCCACTGTGGCCCCCAGTGCCATTCAATAAGACCACAGATGGTCTTTGTCAACCACATCCCAAGCATTTTTCTTCCTGTACACTCAGGGTCGACACCTCCTCAGGACAGAAAGGATCAAAAGGTCTCACAATCGAAGACGTCACCTCTTGCCATTTTAATTCTTCAATGGTACACACCTGATCATCCCAAAGCAGCAGTCCACATCCTCCAAACACACCAGCTTCTCAGCAGCAGGCAACAATAGGAAGTGGTTGACACAAAATGCTGGCGTAACTCAGTGGGACAGGCAGCATCTTTGGAGAGAAGAAACGGGCGACGTTTCAGGTCGAGACCCTACACCATAGGAAGTGGTTAGCACGCAACTGAAGCTTTTCCACTGTACCTCAGAGCACGCGACACTAAACAAAACCGCTGCAAGCAATGCCAAAGCCACAGTGATTGCAAGCAGTTGTGAATGCAACAATTGCCTGCGTGGGTGACAGCACGAAATAGAGCTCTCAACGTCAAGATACAGATGGTCCGACTTGTTGGACAGAAGTGGTAAATGGAATTTAATCTGGACAAGTATAAGCTAATGTATTTGGGGGGGGTAGGGAGGTGCGATGAATGATACTATAAATGGGAAGAGATTGAGAAAAGTGGGCACAGTTCGTATGGAGTTTGCACGTTCTCTCTGGGGTATCATGAGTTTCCTCCGTACATCCCAAGGATCTGCAATTTAATCGGCCTCTGTAAATTGGCTCTTGGTTTCTTGGTCCTCCAAAATATTCCAAATGGAATTTAAACTGGAGGTGGTGAAGGCTCCACTGCTTAGAATAAAGTCGGGTTAAATTAGTGCGAATCAGTGCGAAGTGGGCGGCAGGGTTGCGCAGAGGTAGAGTCGCTGCCTCACAGCGCCAGAGACCCCAGTTCGATCCTGACCACGGGTGCTGTCTGTACGGAGTTTGTACGTTCTCCCCGTGACCTGCGTGGGTTTTCTCTGGTATCTCCGGTTTCCGCCCAGGCTCCAAAGATGGACAGGTTTGTTTAGTTTAGAGATACAGCGCGGAAACAGGCCCTTCGGCCCACCGGGTCCGCGCCGACTAGCGATCCCCGCACATTAACGCCATCCCACACCCACTAGGGACATTTTTTTACATTTACCAAGCCAATTAAGCTACAAACCTGTACGTCTTTTGAGTGTGGGAGGAAACCGAAGATCTCCGAGAAAACCCACGCTGGTCACGGGGAGAACGTACAAACTCCGTACGGACAGCACCCGTAGTCAGGATCGAACTGGAGTCTTTGGCGCTGCATTCGCTGAAAGGCAGCAACTCTGCCGCTGCGCCACCGTGACCATGCAAGTTAATTTGCTTGGCATACATGTAAAATTGTCCCCCAACTAGTGTTACTGTGCAGGGACTGCTGGTCGGTGGAGACTGGGTGGGCTGAAGCCCGTTTCTGTGCATCTCTTAACTAAACTAGTATAGGATTAGTGCAAATGGATGGTTGATGGTTAGTGTAGATCAAGGGCCTGTTTCTACACTGTATCTCTATGCTGCTATGAAATCAAAACCTAGTATCAATGATCCATATTTATTGTAGAGTTTATGACACAGATTTCCCTCCATCCCTCTCACACAACAAATAAACAAGGGGGCACACTTGCAATTAAGTTTTCAAACCATCACCTGTATAATTTTACACCATGACCTCAGGCAAAGTTAAAGACGTTGGAAACAGAACAGTGATTTGATGCCTTGTTCTCCACATCTGTTATTTTGAATGGGGAATTTTTGGCCACCTCTTCTTGCAAGCGCAAGCTATTTATCTTTCACATTTCAACACACTCCCACCCTTCTCCTTGAAGCCATGATGAAAAAAAGAGGTAACAAAAGCTGCCAACAGCTGCTCAGTTACCCTCTTCAACTTTCGACAGCATTTCGCCCAGAGTCCCAACAGCGATGGCGATGAATGTGATCCAAGGAATGAGTGGGTTAACATATGATGAGCGCATGTCAGCACTGGGACTGTCCTCGCTGGAGCTTAGAAGGATGAGGGGTCCCCTCAATTGAGACTTCCCGAATAGCGAAAGGATTGGTTAAAGTGGATGTGGAGAGGATGTTTCCACTAGTGGGAGATTCTAGGACTAAAGGTCACAGCCTCAGAATTAAAGGACGTTCCTTTAGGAAGACGATGACGAGGAATTTCTTTATTCAGAGGATGGTGAATCGGTGGAATTCATTGCCACAGAAGGCTGGGGAGGAAGTCAATGGATATATTTAAGGCAGAGAAGATAGATTCTTGATTAGTACGGATGTCAGGGGTTATAGGGAGAAGGCAGGAGAATGGGGTTAGGAGGGAGAGATAGATTGGCCTTGATTGAATGTCAAGAGTACACTTGATGGGCCGAATGGCCTAATTCTGCTCCTATCACTAATGACCTTATGCTTGGAGATATTCTGGAAATGGAGGCCACACGGCACCCAATCTGTGAAGAAAACTAGGCAAAGAAGAAGGGTCTCGACCTGAAACGTCACCTATTCCTTCTCTCCAGAGATGCCAAGTTACTGCAGCATGTTGTGTCTATCTTCAGTGCAGTTCCTTCCTACACAAAAGATTGTTCTTGGTATCTTGACCAGAAAAACCGAGTCCTGCCTTAATGTCAACATCTTCTGCGCTGGGCCTCAAACCAAACACTGCGACTATCCAGTCCAGGACAAGGGGGTCACAGTTTAAGGATAAAGGGGAAATCCGTTAGGACCGAGATGGAAAAACATTTTTCACACAGAGAGTGGTGAATCTCTGGAATTCTCTGCCACAGAAGGTAGTTGAGGCCAGTTCATTGGCTATATTTAAGAGGGAGTTAGATGTGGCCCTTGTGGCTAAAGGGATCATGGGGTATGGAGAGAAGGCAGGTACGGGAAACTGAGTTGAATGATCAGCCATGATCATATTGAATGACGGTGCAGGCTCGAAGGGCCGAATGGCCTACTCCTGCACCCATTTTCTATGTTTCTATATCTGGAATTAAAACTTCAGAGTTCCACATCTTTCAACAGCAGAAACCCAGAGAAAGGGTCAAACAATGCACACCCCAGGAAAAACATTTTGTTTTGTTTGCAGATGGTTAACTCAATTGAACACCACAATTTCCTGAGTCTTTCTTATAAATATTAATATTCCCATACACCAAGCGATATAAGATCATTTGGAAGCCGATAAGATTTGCACCAAGCATTTTGCATATTTCCTTCTGTCCGTAGTTTTTACTGTATCTCTGCTTCCCCATCCCATACCAGTCCTTCCCACATCATCTTGCATTATTACAAAATAGTCTGCACGACAAACAGTTAATTGCCAATTCTCTATCGCCATCCATATTAAACATGGATTATCGTGGGTGAATTCAAGGGAACTGCAAAGGACGAGGTTGTTTTAATCAGAATCGAAAATGTACACTGCTTGATAAAGGGGTTTGTGTTTCGAGTCGATGCCGTACACGGCCAGAGACCCGGGTTCAATCCTGACGGCAGGCACTATCACATAGCAGAACATTGATCCAAGGGGTTTGTGTTTTAAGCAGCACCGTGGCACATTTAGCGGCTGTGTTTTTCCAGCTAACGTCTCAATAAAAAAAGGGTTCAGTCAACTTAATGGGATTGTTAACACGTGCAAGTCTGTGACAGGGAACTTTAAGCAAGTTTCTGGATTGCGGAGACGTTTCGACGTCAAAGCGAGGAGAAGTTAGATGACTGCAAGACATTTTTCCACAGTTGGCTAAAGGTTGCTTTTCCATGAAGCAATCGCTGGTCAGGCAAGAGTAGAAACAAAGCAGGCAATGGTTGATACCAAAAGAGAGACAAGTAGTGCTGGAGTAACTCAGCGGGTCAGACAGCATCTCTGGAGATAAAGGATGGGCGACGTCTCGGGTCAGGACCCTTCTTCAGACTCTGAAGATAGTCTGAGGAATGGTCCTGATCAGAAATGACACCCATCCTTTTTCTCCAGGGATGCTGCTTGACGCGCCCAGTTACTCCAGCACGGTGTTGTCTGTCCTTGGTTACACAAGAACTTGCCTTCACTGAAAGATGCAGGGACAGGAAAGGTTGAGATATGGGCCAAATGCAGGTAAATGACTCTAGCCCAGAACAACAACTGGGTCGGTATGGACAGGATGGGACAAAGGATACCGCACCAGGCTGACAAATCTAACGTTCTCCAGGATACTGGCATATGGCCAACAACACAAGGAAGTGGTGGGTCTAAAGGGTCCCGATCTGAAAATCACCCTGTCCACGTTCCTCAGAGATGCTGCCCGTCCCACTGAGTTACTCCAACACTGTGCATGTTATATTTTCTAACACAACACCTGCAGTTCCTGGTTTCTACAAGATGGTGGTGTCAGGAACTGTCGGTCAGCAAGTCCTTGCCATTGGATCCCCAAGCAAATGTCTTTTTGAGAACAGCTCACTTTACATCCTATGCAAAGTTACTGGCTCAAAACATTCTCTCTCCTCCCCCACAGTTGGAACAAGGTAGACAGCCAAGTTATCAGAGACCAGCTGGCAGATGCTATTAAGACATAAACAAACACACTATATATATAAAATCCCAACTGTATGAACACGCAACTCTCCCATTTTGTGACTTGAAAATTCTGCCACTCGCCCTTCATTCTCCCCCCCCCCCACCTTCCTTACGCCCCACCCGAACTCGCATCTAGCTCTCCCCTCCTTCTCCATTCCTGCCTCCAGCTTCACTATTCACAACGCTTTCATCCTTTTATCTCACACCTGTCGTTTAACCTTTGTCCACCATTTTGACCGTCAGAACCTGCCAGCATTCCGCTCACCTCGTTCAAATTATCACCTGCCAGACCTTGCCCTACCCCTCCCCTCATCCAACTTTCTCCCCCCACAACCAGTCTGAGGGAGGATCCCGACCCAAAACCTTATTTATATGGAAAATTGAAAATCAACACAAAATCAGCCCTTTTCCACACTGCAATTCTCACTTCTTGACGTTTACATAGATTAAGTGGATTCACATTAAAGGGGAAGATACAGGGGAAAGAAAGCCACATGATCACAATATAACCCGTTTACAAGGAACTCATCCATAACCGAGCGATCACCTGTACTTGATGAAATCCATGGCTCATGGGCTGCAGAACCCCCCCACCCACTTTTTTGGTTAGACACGTTTCATAATGCGTAGCCTATAGTCAACGCGCGCAGTGTACGAGTACCAGATACGTCGTGTTGTGCATGCACGTACGCAATCATAGCCACGCTGCTGGCGCGGGCTGCCCAAGCCCTATTTCGTCATTTTGGAATCCATAATTCACACCGACAGAGAGATAGCTGGAGCTGGAGGTGGAGATGGAACGTCATGCGCGGGACCAAGAGTTCAACACGGCCACAAAAATAATAGCGCCACGAGTGGTGAAATTGATATGGCTAATGGCCTGTATTATTATCCCCCAGTTTTTGGAGATCGAGCAATAACAAAATTAATAATCACCTGCTCCTATCTCTCATGTAAGGCCCTTAAAAATACTTCAAACCAAAAAAAATCATACTTCTACAATGCACTAAAACATGATTTTAATACATCAAATATCGAAAGGTCCCTACCGTACCCCTCCCACACCCTCCACTCCATCGCCTGGTACCCCCAAGACCGGTGATCAGTGATCGCTCAGCCCCCCCCCCACTTTCAAAAACACTCCATGGCTCCAGAGGCTGGTCACCCATTAAAATTCTCACAATATTAGAGTCATTGAGTGATATTATAGAGTCATTGAGTGATAGTATGGACACAGGCCCTTCGGCACAACCTGCCCACACGACCCAGGTACACTAGTCCCACCTGCCTAGTAGGTTTGGTCCATATCCCTCCAAACCTGTCCTATCCATGTACCGGTCCAAATGTTTCTAAAACGATGGGATAGTCCCAGCCTCAACTACCTCCTCTGGCAGCTTGTTCCATACGCCCACCACCCTCTGTGTGAAAACGTTACCCCTCAAGTTCCTGTTAAATCTTTGGCCCTTCACCTTAAACCTATGTCCTCTGGTCCTCGATTCCCCTTCTCAGAGCAAGAGACTGTGCATGTACCCGATCAATTCCTCTCATGATTTTGTACACCTCTATAAGATCACCCCTCATCCTCCTGCGCTCTAGGGAATAGAGTCCCAGCCTGGCCAACCTCTCCCTACAGACCCTCGAGTCCTGGCAACATCCTTGTAAATCTTCTCTGTACCCTTTCCAGCTCGACAACATTTTTCCTACAATAAGATGCCCAGAACTGAACATAATACTCTAAATGCAGCCTCGCCAACGTGTTATACAACACGAGTTGTATAATGAGAGGCAGAGTCTCCAAAAGGGGGTGCCAATGCACACTCGTAAACATACCAGTGGTGAGTAGCGATCCGTGTTGGATTCAATGTGGTTACGAGAGAAGGCACTTGCTCTAGAATCACAAACCCACCTGGATCTTTCACTGCACAAACTGTGATTCAAAAGCCGATAAGAGATCAAACTTCCAGCTCACTTTGAAAGGGACAATTAAGTCTGAAGTAGCATAACCTTCCCCGATTCATAATATGCTTCAGGGCGTTTGCACTTCAGCTTCATTAAGTGAAATCTGAACAATCTCACCCCGACAACTGGCACAGACACAAAATGCTGGAGTATCTCAGCGGGGTCAGGCGGCATCCTTGGTGGACATTAATAGGTGCCGTTTTGGGTCGCGACTGAGAGCAAGCAGGGGTGGGAGAGAAAGAGAGCTGGTAAGGAGAGAAGCAGGACAAAGCATGGCACATCTTGGGCGAACACTGGTGAAAAGAGGGGGAGTTGAATAGCCAAATGGTAGGGGACACACACACGTGCACGAGAGAGTTGCAAATTGTGAAGCTGGAGGATTTACGGGAGGCAAATTGTGCAGTTTCGAAACTTTTTAGACTTTATAGAGACACGGCAGGGAAACAGGCCTTTGGGCCCGCACAGACCAGCGTTCACCCCATGCCGCTCACCAGGAACAATTTTGCCAAAGCCAATTAGCCTACAAACCCGCACGTCTTCAGAATGTGGGAGGAAACCGGGGCACCCAGAGAAAACCCACGCAGTCACAGGGAGAACGTACAAGCTTTGCACAGTCAGCACCCGTGGTCAGGATCAAACCAGGGTCTCAGGCACTGCGCCACCGTGCCGCCCAAGCTGAGGGAAGGAGAATGAATGTTGGTGTCGGGGGGGAACGGGATGGGAGGGATAGGTGCAAGTTTAGCCCAGTGTTCAGGGAAGGGTCTGTTGCATGGAGGAGGATACTTAAAGTTAACTCTCGTCTTTAGCTGTTTAAGCAAATCACCAGCAGAAACCACTTCAATTCTTTGTTCACTCCAATTTGTCTGTTGTGATAATTTTCTGACCAAGGTCTCATTAACTCCTCGCCTCTCAAGGCCACTCACTGTTTGATGAATTTTACCCACAATTGAAACAGGTTTCCATCAACCTGAACAAGAAAGAAAAAGCCGCAGAGAGATGTGTTTACATCCAGCGAAAAGGGAGGAGGACAAAATAGCATTCAAATAAAATTTCTTGGCCTTGTATCGCTGTACTAAAGCCAATTCTGATTAATTTAGTAGGTAAATGTTTTCCATTGGAGTTTTAAGACTTTTTTTTTCAATCTGTCCTTCAAGTAAATTGAGAAATGGAGATACTACACTCAAAAAACACTGCCGCTTATTCCACAAGGTTAAGCTCACTTTGGCTTCTTTCTCCCACACCTTCCAGCTAAATACTTTTTTGCTATTTGTACAGTGGAGAATATTTGGAGAATTGCTGAACTACCATTGCAGGTAGACAAAAAAAGCTGGAGAATCTCAGCGAGTGAGGTGGGTGATCCAAAACGTCACCTATTCCTTCGCTCCATAGCTGCTGCCTCACCCGCTGAGTTTCCCCAGCTTTTTTGTCTACCTTCGATTTTTCCAGCATCTGCAGTTCTTTCTTGAACTACCATTGCAAGTCTTCATATGCCATTAGAAGCCGTACAGCAGAAAAATAATATTCCAAACCGTTGACTCCTCTTGGTCTCTGGCCTTCACTCACCCATCTGCAAATAACACCCCCCCCCGTGTCCACCTATCACTTGCCATGTTTATCCCATTCCCACATCTTCCAGTTATCTCCCCTCTGCTGGTGAAGCAGCGGTAGAGTTGCTGCCTTACAGCATTGGGTTCGATCCCGACTACGGGTGCTGCCTGTACGGAGTTTGTACCTTCTCCCCATGTATTTTTTTCCAACATCTTCGGTTTCCTTCAACATCCTAACTATGTTTAGATATCTGTCGTGCTGCTGCAAGAAAGAATTTCATTGTCCCATTTGCAGACGTACATGACAATAAAACACTGTTGACCCCCAAGTTAAATTAATTGCCTCTGCCTGCACATGACCCCTCTGCTCGCTGCATGCCAATCCAAAAGCCTTATTTAGTTGCTGATGTCAAGAAGCTATTGCAACACCACTGCAGGATTAGCACCAATCCATGTGCATTTCACAGCCTGCCGCCCTGCAGCGCATCAACACCCATTTCCAAGCATTGTCCCACAGACAAAAATGCACCAAATCCTCTGCAGAAATACAAGCTGACTGCACCTTGGGTTCAACTCATCTCCTGTCCCAGCCTCCAAGCTGTGGACTTGTGAAACAGTGCCTCAAAGTCATGGTTCATAGCTGCCAAATACAATTCCTCAGTGTAGACTCAAAATGTCACCGCTCCACGTTCCCCGGAGATGCTGCCTGACCCGCTGAGTTATTCCATCACTTTGTACCTATCCACGTTCTCCAGAGATGCTGCCTGACCCGTTGAGTTACTCCAGCACTTTGTACCTATCCACGTTCTCCAGAGATGCTGCCTGACCCGTTGAGTTACTCCAGCACTTTGTACCTATCCACGTTCCCCAGAGATGCTGCCTGACCCGCTGAGTTACTCCAGCACTTTGTACCATTTTTTTGACTATTCCTCTTTTCCATTGTTGGAAACAAGAATATGTTCATAAGTGATAGGAGCAAAATCAGGCCATTCGGCCCAACACATCTGCTCCGCCATTCAATCATGGCTGATCGATCTCTCCTTCCTAACCCCATTCTCCTGCTTTCTCCCCATAACCCGACACCCGTACTAATCAAGAATCTATCTATGTGTAGGAAGGAACTGCAGATGCTGGTTTACACCGAAGATTGCAACAAAATGCTGGAGTAACTCGGCGGGTCAGGCAGGATCTCTGGGGAGAAGGAATGGGTGACGTTTCGGGTCAAGACCCTTCTTCAGACTGATGCTGCCTGTCCCGCTGAATTACTCCAGCATTTTGTGTCTAAGAATCTATCCATCTCTGCCTTACAAATATCCATGTTATTGTAACCAAATGCCAATATCTTCCAGGACAATGTATTAAGGAGATAATCTCAATAGAACAAAGAGGTAAATAAAAGCAGACATGCTGGTTATTATGCATGCGAGTGGGTGCTCAGATTCACAACAATAATGTTGTGCCATAATTAACGCGATTGCAGTGGCAGTATTTTACCACTGGAGGCCAGCAGTGAGCCAGCTGACAAAGACCCCCCTCTTGTGACCAGAGTAGATATTGCAGCATCTCACTTTTCTCCCAAGTTCCATTCTTAAAGCAAGTCTTGAGGTTTCCACTGGCTTGAAGTGACGGATGTCCTGCTGAAGACTTTCTACATACTTATCTCAAGCAACAGTGTCATTCCCCTGCACTTCACGTCAGTAAACAATTTCACCCATTTATTCCTGAAAGTGCAGCTTAACATGTACATCGGCGAGAACTTGCGTAGACTCTGTGACAGTTTCGACGAACATTTGCACTCTGTCCGCCAAGGCCTGCTAGATCTCACGACGGATAACCATTTTAACTCCCCTTCCCATTCCCATGCTGTCCATTCCGTCCTGGGCCTCCTCCACTGCCAGAGGGAAGCCACACGCAAACTGGAGGGACAGCACCTCGTATTTCGCTTGGGCAGTTTCCATGCCAACAGTATGAACATTGAATTATACAATTTTAACCAACTACAACAACCCTCGCTTGCATCAAAACATTACCAGTCACTTCACCAAAAGGTGCTCTGATCATGAGGAACCTCTCCAGGGACATAGAACAAAAAAAAGTAGACACAAAAAGCTGGAGTAGCTCAGCGGGACAGGCACCATCTCATCTCTGGAGAGAAGGAATGGGTGACGTTTCGGATCGAGACCCTTACCCTTCTTCAGACTGAGGACGGGTCTCGACCCAAAACGTCACCCATTCATTCTCTCCGGAGATGAGATGTTGCCTGTCCTGCTGAGCTACTCCAGCTTTTTGTGTCTGTACTCAGTGTAAACCAGCATTTGCAGTTCCTTCTTACACTGACCAAAAAAGGAAGATGGCTGCCGATTAGTCAGCCAGCACAGAAACTGGCCCTTCGGCCCAACTCGTTCATGCTAACCAAGATGCCCCTGAACAGTGGAAATTAGTCATCTCTGGACTAATCCCAGGATATCACTGCACAAGTTTCAATCAACTATCGTCATTTAATTGATCACATTGAATGGCGGTGCTGGCTCGAAGGGCCGAACGGCCTACTCCTGCACCTATTGTCTATTAATTATTAATTATGTAGCCCCTGCAATTTATGTGGTCTTCCCATTTGAAGATTTCCCACTGCTGATATGTCTGGTCAGCAAATTTTGTGCACTGGAACCTTTCAACGTGCTAACTAAGGCCTTTTTCCAATCCAAACTGACCTCTTACCTTCAGTTTCAGTCACCACTGTGACTGGCTACTTTCAACTTTGTTATTTCAAGTCAGCTCCAGCTATCGAGAACCTTCACTTCCTTCCTTGTCCTGATCTAAGTCATCCAAATACATTTCTAAGTTCATTCCTCAGTGAGACTAAAATTAAAAAAGACTCATCAGGTCAAGCAGCATCTGTGGGGATAGAAACAGAGTTAACCTTTCACATCATTGACCTTTGATCAGAACCATTTACTCGATCAGATTTCTGCTTTCTGCACCATATTACTGCTGGAATAGGTCAACCCACAATTTTCATGTGGGGACAGTGACAAGTCCTCCAGTATCTTGGCTCCAATATCTACCGCTGAATGACTTGCACATTTACACTGTGCAGAAGCAGATTATTTCCCCTCAAACACGTCCACTGTTCCATGTAGCCTCCATGCAGACATTTCCACAAAGACAGTCCCCTCTGCATTATCTCCATGTTTGGTCAGATCTAGTGGAAGCAATGCTCCAGTACTGGTCCTTGGAGCCGTTAGAGATGGTTTATATCGCAACCACTGCTGGCCATTTCTTGGTTAATAGTGATGCAATAGAATCCGGCAGGAACATTATGACCCCATATTTGTCCTGATAACGTTAGAAACAGGAACAAAGTGTCTGACCCCATCTAATCTCACAATCAATTGGCTATTCCAACTGCAGTGTTATCACTCCACAGCTCCAATTTCCAATACGCCAGTAATTTTGTTCAACATCTTGGATTTTCATAAATATACTTTTATGTTTGACCTTCAGAATCGAGGTCGAGTCATTTTTACAACCCTTTCAATTTCCAATATCTTGGACCTTGTATTTATTTATTTCAAAGAAGTATTCTTCCATTGTGCATTTCCATTCCATAACGTTGCAATGGAAATCTGGGCAACTGAAGGTCTCTTGCCCCAAGTGGAGGAGAGAATGGCATGGAGTCATACAGTGAGGAAACAGGCCCTTCGGCCCGACTTGTCCACACCGACCAACATGTCCCATCTACACCAGTCCCACCTGCCTGCGTCTGGCCCATATTCCTCTAAACCTGTCCTATCCATGTACCTGTCTAAATGGTTCGTAAATCAAGGCATCTCGAGTTGAAGATCAAACCTCAGTCAGGGCAAGGCAGCATTGTCAAAGGGTTACGTTTGACAGGACAAGTCAATGGGGGGGGGGGGGGGGGGGGGGGGGGGAGAGTTAGTGGGGAAAAATGAAAGCTACAAAATGTGGGCAGCTGAAGAGCTAGGTTACAACATTAAATCAATGCAAACTGCAGAAGTGTTAGATGTATTCTACAAAAGTGCCACTAAAATATCAGAAATTCATGTGATAGGAATAGAATTAGGCCATTCGGCCCATCAAATCTACACCATTTTATCTTGTCTGATCTATCTCTCCCTCCTAACCCCATTCTCCCCATAATCTATGACATCCATACCAATCAAGAATCTATCCATCTCTGCCTTAAAAATATCCACTGACTTGGTCTCCACAGCCTCCTGTGGCAAATAATTCTAGGTTCACAACCCTCGGACTAAATAATTTTTTCCTTATCTCCTTCCTAAAAGAACATCCGTTAACTCTAAGGCTATGGCCTCTAGTCCTAGACGCTCTCACTGGTGAAAACATCCTCTCCACATCCACTCGATCCAAGCCTTTCACTAGTCTGTATGTTTCGATGAGGTCCCCCCCTCATTCTTCTAAACTCCAGCCAGTACAGGGCCAGTCCCGACAAACGCTCACCATAGGTTAACCCACTCATTCCTGGGATTATTCTTCTAAACCTCCTCTGGACCCTCTCCAGAGCCAGCACATCCTTCCTCAGACATGGTTCCCATAATTGCTCACAATATTCCAAATGCGGCCTACTAGATAGTTGGGGAGGGGGGGGGGGGGGGGGAAGACAAATTGGAAATACAAGGCTGGAGTAAAGGGAATGAGAGTATAGGAAAAGTTAAGAAAGACACCAGCATTAACAGGACAGAAAGCTCACAAAGGGACCAGAGAGTTTGGCCAAGTGAAATAGGAATCGATGTGAAAGGTGAGGTGAATAATGGATTGAAAGTATTATATATGAATGCACAAAGTATAAGAAGTAAAGTGGATGAGCTCGAGGCTCAGTTAGAGATTGGTAGATATGACATTGTGGGGATTACAGCGACATGGCTGCCGGAGGATCGGGACTGGGAACTGAATATTCAGGGTTATACGTCCTATAGCAAGGACAGGCAGGTGGGCAGAGGAGGGGGGGGTAGCTCGGCTGGTGAGGGATGGAATTCAGTCCCTTGCGAGGGGTGACATAGGGACTGACGATGTAGAGTCGCTGTGGATAGAATTGAGGAATTGTAAAGGTAAGAAGACACTAATGGGAGTTATCTACAGGCCCCCAAACAGTAGCCTGGATATAGGGTGCAAGTTGCAGCAGGAGTTAAAATTGGCATGTAACAAAGGCAATGCCACTGTGGTTATAGATTTCAATATGTAGGTAGATTGGGAAAATCAGGTTGGTTCTAGACCCCAAGACAGTTTATGTGGAGTGCCTCAGAGATGGATTCTTAGAGCAGCCTGTATTTGAGCCTACCAGAGAGAAGGCAATTCTGGATTTAGTGTTTAATGAACAGAAATTTAGTGTTTAAGGGAACAAGGAACCACAAGGAGGTATTGACCATAATATGATAAGTTTTAATCTGCAATTTGAGGGGGAAGGTTAAATCAGAAGTGTCAGCGTTGCAGTTGAACAAAGGGAACTATGAAGGCATGAGAGAGGAGCTGGCCAAGGTCGACTGGAAAAGGATCCTATAGCAGGAATGACGTTGGAACAGCAATGGCAGGAATTTCTGGGCACAATCCAGAAGATACAGGATCATTTCATTCCAAAGAGGAAGAAAGACTCTAAGGGGAGTAAGAGGCAACCGTGGCTGACAAGGGAAGTTAGGGATGGAATAAAACCAAAAAAAAAAAAAAAAAGTGTATAACATATCAAAGAGTACCTGGAAGCCAGAGGATTGGAAAACTTTCAAAGGACAACAGATGGTAACAAAAAGAATACAGGGTGAAAAGATGAAGTACAAGGGTAAGCTGGCTAAGAATATAAAGGATAGTAAAAGCTTATTTCAGTATGTTAAGTGAAAAAGATAAGTAAAGACAAATGTGGGTCCCTTGAAGGCAGAAACAGGTGAAATTATTAGGGGGAACAAGGAAATGGCAGAAGTGTTGAACAGGTACTTTGGTTCTGTCTTCACTAAGGAAGACACAATGTCCCAAATGTACTAGAAGACAGAGGATCTAGGGAGACAGAGGAACTGAAAGAAATTTGAATTAGGCAAGAAATAGTATTGGGTAGACTGATGGGACTGAAGGCTGATACATCCCCAGGGCCTGATGGTCTGCATCCCAGGGTACTCAAGGAGCTGGCTCTAGAATTTTTCCAATGTTCTATAGATTCAGGATCAGTTCCTGTGGATTGGAGGGTAGCTAATGTTATTCCACTTTTTAAAGAAAGGAGCGAGAGAGAAAACGGGGAATTATAGACCAGTTAGCCTGACATCGGTAGTGGGGAAGTTGCTAGAATCAATTATTAAGGAAGTAATAACGGCGCATTTGGATAGCAGTAAAAGGATTGGTCCAAGTCAGCATGGGTTTACTAAGGGGAAATCCTGCTTGACTAATCTTCTGGAATTTTTTGAAGATGTGACAAGTAAAATGGATGAAGGCGAGCCAGTGGATGTAGTGTACCTGGACTTTCAGAAAGCCTTTGATAAGGTCCCACACAGGAGACTAGTGGGCAAAATTAGAGCACATGGTATTGGGAGTAGGATATTGACATGGATAGAGAATTGTCTGGCAGACAGGAAACAAAGTGTAGGAATAAATGGGTCCCGGTCAGAATGGCAGGTAGTGGCGAGTAGAGTGCCGCAAGGCTCAGTGCTGGGGCTGCAACTATTTACAATATACTAGACTAAGTGGGACCACATCAGGAAGGGCTGGCCCCCCATCGCAATATTCCACCTCTCCATCAATTCTAATATTGGTGGCCATTGGGGGGGGGGGGGCTTTCTGGAGCGCTAGAATGGGTGTTGTGGGCTGAAGGGACAGGTTTCCCGGCGCTAGTATGGACATTGTGGGCCGAATGGATTCTTGGGCTGGCGGCTCAGTCACTCAAGCCTGATGTGCTGGCAGCTCACTCACTCACTGGTGGGCTGGCAGTTGACTCACGGCTATTCCTTGAAATTCCATTTCAAGCAGGGTGCAAGGCCACCAAATTCAAGTGCAGTTTCATACCATTTCAAGCAGGGTGCAAGGTCACTAAAGGCAGCAGGTCGTGACCTCTCCCTCCTCTATCTTGTAGAGACCGAGCGACGCCCACACTTCTGGGTTTATAGTCCCTCCCATCAGAAGGGGCATGGCCTTCAACGCGTGATTGACAGGAGAGAGAATCTCAACATTTTTTTTAAACTTTTTTATTTTTCATCGATGGGAAAAATCCTCGGCACCTGATGAGCGAAGGGGGACTCTTGAGTAAGATGGCCATAAATCACAGCTGTACGGCAAGGCAACTTTAATTAGGCAAGGCAACTTTAATTAGGCAAGGCAACTTTAATTAGGCAAGGCAACTTTAATTAGGCAAGGCAACTTTAATTAGGCAAGGCAACTATAATTAGGCAACACAGCTTTAGCATTTCCAAACCAAAGGCAACACAGCTTTAGCATTTCCAAACCAAAGGCAACACAGCTTTAGCATTTCCAAACTATATTTTCAAACCACATTAAGGGCACTGACAGGCCAGTAAAACCACTCAGTTTAGTAGACATGTGTGCAGTGTTATTAACAGCTCAGACTAAGAGACATGACCCTCTCGCTCCCCCATCTTGCAGAGACTAACTGAGGCACTTAACACTTCCGGGTTTTATAGTCCCTCTGGAAGGGGTGTGGCCTTTAGGAGAGAGAATCTCAACATTTATTAAACACTAATAACTGTTTTATTTTTCATCGATGGGGAAAAATCCTCGTCCTACGCAGCGGAGGGGGTCTCAGAGTAAGATGGCCAAAAATCACAGCCGCAGCATTTTTTCTAAAATCAATATACAGAACGGGAAGTGGTCAAGATCAGACTTTTAGTAAAATAGATATTAATGATTTAGATGATGGGATTAAAAGTAACACTAGCAAATTTGCAGATGACACAAAGCTGGGTGGCAGTATGAACTGCGAAGAGGATGCTGGAGGTTGCAGGTTGACTTGGACAGGTTGAGTGAGTGGGCAGATGCTGTATAATGTAAATAAATGTGCGGTTATCCACTTTGGCAGCATGAACAAGGAGGCAGATCATTATCTCAATGGAGTCAGATTAGGAAAAAGGGAAGTGCAACGAGACCTGGGTGTCCTTGTACACCAGTCACTGAAAGTAAATATGCAGGTACAGCAGGCAGTGAAGAAAGCTAGTGGCATGTTGGCATTCATAACGAGAAGATTTGAGTATAGGAGTAAAGAGGTCCTTCTGCAGTTGTACAGGGCCCTGGTAAGACCACATCTGGAGTATTGTGTGCAGTTTTGGTCTCCTAATTTGAGGAAGGACATCCTTGTTATTGAGGCAGTGCAGCATAGGTTCACGAGGTTAATCTCCGGGATGGGCGGGACTGTCATACGGGGAAAGATTGGAAAGACTGGGCTTGTATCCACTGGAATTTAGAAGGATGAGGGGGTTCTTATAGAAACATATAAAATTATAAAAGGACTGGACAAGCTAGATGCAGGGAAAATGTTCCCAATGTTGGGAGAGTCCTGAACCAGGGACCACAGTCTAAGAATAAAGGGGAGGCCATTTAAAACTGAGATGAGAAAAAAAAGAAAAAAAAACTTCTTCACCCAGAGAGTTGTGAATTTGTGCAATTCCCTGCCACAGAAGGCAGTAGGTAAGGCAGTAACTCTAACTCTGCGCCACGATGTCGCCACATATGTTCACTGCAGCTAAGTCAGGATCGCTAAGAAAAGCAGCGACCCACAACTAGAAGCTTAGCAGGCAGCCACAGCTTCCTGTAGCAAACCTGCACGTCAAAGACTGGACACCATGCAACGAGATATTTGCCCCGCAAGATATTTTAAACACAGATTTCTAGAAGCGACAACTGAACATACCAACATGCCGAGAACTATATCCTGCTCTCCATAGCTTTTGCTTCACTCTCCCCATTGTATGTGGAACAGAATAGGAACAGGCCCTTCGACCCATCATGTCTGAGCTGAACATGATGCCAATTTTTAGTTGTAGTTCAGTTAACTATTGTCACTTGTAGCAAGGTGCAATGAAATGTTTGTCTGTCGTGTGTTATCCAACCAAGGTAAAGACTATACATGATTACAAACAATCTGTCCACAGTGTACATATAGAGGATAAAGGGTATATTATTTAGTGCATGATAAAGACCGATTAAATAGACAATAGGTGCAGGAGTAGAGGCCATTCGGCCCTTCGAGCGACCACCGCCATTCAATGTGATCATGGCTGACCATCCCCAATCAGTACCCCGTTCCTGCCTTCTCCCCATATCCCCTGACTCCGCTATTTTTAAGAGCCCTATCTAGCTCTCTTGAAAGCATCCAGAGAACCTGCCTCCACCACCCTCTGAGGCAGAGAATTCCACAGACTCACCACTCTCTGTGAGAAAAAGTGTTTCCTCGTCTCCGTTCTAAATGGCTTACCCCTTATTCTTAAACTGTGGCCCCTGGTTCTGGACTCCCCCAACATCGGGAACATGTTTCGTGCCTCTAACGTGTCCAAACCCTTAATAATCTTATATGTTTCAATGAGATCCCTCTCATCCTTCTAAACTCCAGAGTGTACAAGCCCAGCCGCTCCATTCTCTCAGCATGTGACAGTGCCGCCATCCCGGGAATTAACCTTGTAAACCTACGCTGCACTCCCTCAATAGCAAGAATGTCCTTCCTCAAATTAGGGGACCTTATGAACTAAAGATAGTTCAAGGGTCTCCATTGAGGTAGATGGGAGCTCAGGACCACTCTCGAGTTGGTGAGAGGACTGGTTCAGTTGCCCGATAACAGCTAGGAACAAGACCAAATTCCTAATTGCCTGTACACGATCCATTGTATACAAGTTTGGCTTGACTTTGTTTACATATGGCATTATCTGATCTGATGGCATGCAAAACAAAACCCTGGTGCACATCACAATAGTAAACACAAGAACACAAAGGGCTGGAGGAACTCAGCAGGTCAGGCAACATCTCTGGAGAACATGGATTGGTGACATTTTGGGTCAGGGCCCTTCTTCACACTGAAGGCGCAGTCGTCTTTCTTACAGTTTGGCTTTCTTCCCAACCAATTGATCAAGCGCTTTTGATTGCAACATGCGCCTTAATTTAGTTCAACAAAGAAACTGACAAGTTACTAAAGAACCAATGGGTTGGAGGCGACCAACCCAAAACCCATCGCCAACCCATGTTCTCCGGAGATGCTGCCTGACCCGCCGAGTTACTCTAGTACTGTGTCAGTACTCCCACCTCCTTTTTGGTTAGTATGGGTGTCAGGGGTGAAGGCAGGAGAATGGGGTTATGTGGGAATGATAGATTAGCAATGGTTGAATGGCGGAGTGGACTTGATGGGCTAAATGGCCCAATTCTACTCCTATCACTTATGAACTTTCTAAAAATAATAAGCCTAAACTGAGGTGGAAACACAAACAGAAACTGCTCAGCGGGTAGGTAGCATCTGTGGAGTGAGAGACACACACACACACCTGATGTTTCAGGTCAACAAACTCAGATGTGAGAAAAGAGGGTACACAAAAATGCTGGAGAAACTCAGCGGGTGCAGCAGCATCTATGGAGCGAAGGAAATAGGCGACGTTTCGGGCCGAAACCCTTCTTCAGACTGATGGGGGGTGGGGGGGGAAAAGGAAGGAAAAAGGGAGGAGGAGGAGGAGCCCGAGGGCAGGGGGGGGGGGGGGGGGGGGGGGGAGGAGATGGGAGGAGACAGCTCGAGGGTTAAGGAAGGGGAGGAGACAGCAAGGGCTAGCAAAACTGGGAGAATTCAACATTCATGCCATCCGGACGCAAGCAACCCAGGCGGAATATGAGGTGCTGTTCCTCCAATTTCCGGTGTGAGAAAAGAGGTCTTGAATTGCAGAGAATGAAGGGGATGTTTGCGATCTGGTGCAGGAAAAGACACACTGATAGTTGAAGGAGGCTCGTGGTGGCTTGTTAATTGTAGCCAATTATTCTGAAGGAAACACAAATAGAAAAATGAGAAAATAAATTGCCGGAATCATAGGATGGAATACACTGGAAATCTGACTAATAACGCTATAAATACTCAAGACTATGCTAGAGAGGGAGAGAGAGGGAGAAAACAATGTCCGTCTCACCACTGCAATGGGCCATTGTTGCAGCAATTTCGCTGTTCTGTGCCCCCAGACACATGCCTATTGATTCCACACTGAAGGTCAATGGGCTTCTGTCCGAAAGAAAGAAGAGATCCGGTTACAAGGCAGGAACATGCGCCAGGCACAAGACATCAAGTCCACCATCTCCTTGACTGGGAACGGATGTCTGATCCATTCCTGCTTCCAGCTCTTAAGCTGGAATCCAACACAAACCTCGATGCCATATTCTGCTATGCGAGCTTACAACCCAACGGATTGATCATCGAAATCCCAAATTTCAAACAACAACCCCTCTTCTCCCCCCCCCCCCCCCCCCCCCCCCACACCATACCCTTCCCACTCCCTTCCCTGCACACCCATTTTTTCCACCATCCCACCTCTGTCTCCTTCCACCATCCCACCTCTCTGGCTTTTCATTTCATTCCTCTTTTCTCACCAGGCACACTTCACAAGTTATCGGAGTAGAATTAGGCCATTCGGCCCATCGAGTCTCCTCCGCCATTCAATCATGATGTCTGCCTCCTCATCCCATTTTCCTGCCTTCTCCCCATAACCCTCGACAGCTGTTCTAATCAAGAATCTATCTCTGCCTTTTGTCTCCATTTCATTTCCAGCCTTTGTCACTTAATGTATCCAATTAACAATCAAAAGCCTCTCACCCTCATCCATCATTCTATCTCGAGATAGAAACAAAATGCTAGAGTGACTCAACGGGTCAGGCTACATGACTGGAGAAAAAGGACCAGGTGATGATTTGGGTTGAGATCCTTCACCCATCTATCACTTGCCGGGCTTTGTTTCTCCCCCACATTTTGACCACCTCTCTTCTCACCCCAACTACAATCAGTGTGAAGAGTCCCGACCCAAAACATTAAGAATAAAGGGGTAGGCCATTTAGGACTGAGATGAGGAAAAACTTTTCCACCCAGAGAGTTGTGAATCTGTGGAATTCTCTGCCACAGAAGGTAGTGGAGGCCAATTCACTGGATTCAAGGGAGAGTTAGATACATCTGCTAGGGGTAACAGAATCAAGAGGTATGGGGAGAAAGCAGGAACTGATTCAGGATGATCAGCAATGATCATATTGAATGGCGGTGCTGGTTCGAAGGGCCAAATGGCCTACTTCTGCATCTACTTTCTATGTCTCTATTGCCTATCCGTTTCCTCCGCGGATGCTGCCTGACCTGCCGAGTTACTCCATCACCTTGTGTCCTGGCCATAACCTTTTCATTGGGAATTGAAAGCTCCTCTGCCCGACAGCTCGCTTGCCCAGGGAAGGGCGGACAGTCGAGTCAAAGCAAGCGTCGGAGAGCGCACGCACTTGACAGGTCTTCTTCCGCAACTGAAGGTCAACTGCCGAACGACAACTATAAATACTTTAGTTCATTTTTTTAAAAAAAGAGGAAACTCGCACATTGCACCGAAGAATGCAAATTGAGCAAATGCCGCAAGCTCGGCACTGTACAGGATTACATGGAGGAAGCAGATAGAGAGAGATTTAGTGATAGCAGATCTATTTCTAAGAATATATCTATGTAAAGCCAACAGAAGCAGGGGCTTTGATGTGAAGAGAGTGATATAGGTCACCACCTTCTCCCCACACTAAAGGACGAGGATGCCCTTGCATAGACAGGCTTCAACTCATCTTCATCCTTTCTGGAAACAAATGTTAACTCCTGAAGCTCTGGACAATGTTATCCATGAACACCGAGTGCTGATTGCATCCCGTCATGTGCAGTGCTGATCCTGGCGTTTGTTTAGTACCATTGCAGCCATTTCATCTCCAGCCTCTGTCACTTCCCGCAACCAAATATCAATCTAAACCCCCTCACCCTAATGCATCTATCACTTGTGGTGACACAAAGTGCCGGAGCATCTCTGGTGAAAAGGAAGCGGTGACGTTTCGGGTCGAGACCCTTCATGCGTCTGGACAAGTACCATTGGAGGGGGGAACATTACAGGAAGTAGGTCTAGTCCCACACGGGCCAACGAGAGGCGAATGCCAACACTGTGGTAGAGCCCCTGCCTCACAGGGTTCGATCCAGGCCTCGTGTGCTGCCCAAATGGAGTTCGCACGTTCTCCTTGCGCCAGCGAGGGTTTCCTCTGGGTGCGCCAAAGTTTCCACCGTGTCCAAAAGATGCGCGGGTATCTACGTTAATTGTCCTCCGAACTCGCCCCGAGGGTGGGTGCACGTGGAACTAGCGCGATTAATGATCAGCCAAAGGGCCCGTTTCCATGTTGTATCTCTAAACTAAAACAGCCAGGCTGCCAGTGGCAATGCGCATGACAGGGATGCAAACAGCACTGGGTATTCATGAATAGAGTTGTGATCAGTGCCATAGTGGAACCCAGGTTGCAAAGAGCCCCATTTTGTATCTCACCCAACTAATAAGGGGTGGGAATTAATAAGCTTTGGCTTCTTCCTGCTCCTTTTCGGACACATACGATTTCATTTATTTATAGATATTGTTTATGACAATTTACAAATATTTGTGTTTTGTTTTATGTACGCTGTTTCACATTTGCTTTTTGTTCTTTTATTCTGTCCGAAATAAATAACTAATAAAATAATTTAAAAACAAAATAAAACAGAGCTCAGAAGTAATGATGCCCTCGGCTCGAACAACGTCCTCCATTTCAAATACAAGGAAAAATATTCAAGAATTATCAAAGCCCAATGTTTAGTTTGGCGGTACAGCATAGAAACAAGCCCTTCAGCCCACCACGTCCTCCACGCTGACCAACGATCCGGCCCACCACGTCCTCCACGCCCCCCCCCCCCCCCCCCCCCCCCCCCAATACACCTACACACTATGGACAAATGATCATCTTTACAGAAGCCAATTCATCTACAAACCAGTACGTCTTTGGAGTGTGGGAGGAAACCGGAACACCCCGGGGAAAACCCACATGGTCACGGGGAGAAGGTGCAAACACTGTATAGACGGCACCCATAGTCAGGATCAAACCCAGGTCTCTGGCGCTGTTAGACAGCAACTCTACCGCTGCACCACCACGCCACCCCAATATTAAAATGGGAAAAACATCAAAAAAGTGATGAGGCCAAGAGTGACCGTGGCCTTTCCTACCAAATAAATGCCAATTTTTACTTGAAATTTTTCAGCCACTTTCCCCGCTGCTAATCCCCGAGCACATGCCTTGATCAGCCAGTGTTGACGGGATTTCAGAAGCCAAACTGGAAACACACACACTCGGAAACATTCAGTTCCAGAGGGCTGATTTATGTCCACAAGTGCCAGAGAGGTTCGCAGTACTCCTCAAAACATAAGCACCAGCTGCTGCAGATGTGGTCGCTTGCATTCTGCTTCCGAACCGGATTTGTGAGTGAGCAAGAAAGTTAATTAATTGCTGCGGTTCCCAGTAGTTCCGTTCCTTCTCTCCACAGTGAGTGACAGTGTCACAGCAGGTAGTCCTGCTGCCTTAAAGTACAGTAAACCAGGTTCAGCTCTGACCCGCCGGTGCTGTCTGCAAGGAGTTGGCATGTTATGGGCTCAGAATCAAAGCGTGGAAAGCGCCCAACTTGCCCACCAGCCAACATGTCCCACCTGCACCCGTCCCACCTGCACGCGTTTAGCCCATATCCCTCAATACCAGTACCTGTCTACTTGTTTCTTAAATGTTGTCCAGGGTGGTAAGGGACCCCCCCCCTTAGGGCAGGGGGTCCCAACCTTTTTCGTCCCTGGCAACTTTAATAGCACGTAACAATGTTATTTCACTTATTTATGAACAACTAATGATGAACATATACCAGTATACCAGAACCAAACACAGTCAGTCAATGAGAAGAAATATATGTACAAATCCAGAATCAACAAATTTACCCCCTGGGTAGGCGAAATTTACCCCTGGGGGTAAATTTATCCCAGGTTAGGAACCCTTGCTTTTGAGTGCCTTGTACGTCGCAGAGACATGTGGGTCATTAAGAGGAAATGTGAATCGCGACTAGTGTAGAGGAGCAGTCAGAAAAACCAAGGGGTTGGAGAGAGAACAAGATGGGGAATGCAAATTGTCCCAACGGCCAGCACGGATCAATGGGCTGAGTGGCCACCTTCAAACGTCATGAGAAATAAAAGTAAAATAATTGCCAAATCATGCGTAAACAAGGCTCTTCAATATTTAAGAAGGAACTGCAGATGCTGGAAAATCGAAGGTAGACAAAAATGCTGGAGAAACTCAGCGGGTGAGGCAGCGTCTATGGAGCGAAGGAAATAGGCAACGTTTCGGCCCGAAACATTGCCCATTTCCTTCTCTCCATAGATGCTGCCTCACCCGCTGGGTTTCTCCAGCATTTTTGTCTACCTTCAATATATATGTCTTTGCCATACATCAAAATATTATAGATTATCTTCCATCTTTTCTTTCCACAAAATCACCCACTGATCAGACTCTTGCATGCTGGGCCCACAGGTATGGGTGAGAATTAAAAAAAAAAAAAAATCCAAGCCAACCGATCAATCATCTGTCCTGAGGGACAGAACAAAGTTGATAGTTCTAATGTGTTGGGGATCAACAAGAAACGTTTCAATACGAGCCAGAAAGTGGTGATTTGGATCAAGAATTTCCAGTGGTTTAATAATTCCCTGTAATCGCACCCAGCATCCAGGCAATGACCAATTGATAGCACAACTCCAAACATGCGTCAGTCTCCACATCATCACAGATCCCTACATTCTCTCCACCCCCCCTTTTCCTCAACTTCTCGATTTTCCACTTCAATTAAATGACTGATTGAAATATACAGGCCATTCAGCCCATCGTGTCCAGGCCAACCCTCGTTCACCCATTCACATGCTATCTCCCACTGTTGCTTCCGCTCCCTCTAGACTAGCGTGCAAGATCATGATCATATCGAAGGGCGGTGCAGGCTCGAAGGGCCGAATGGCCTACTCCTGCACCTATTTTCTATGCAAGAAGGAACTGCAGAGATGCTGGTTTTAAACGAAAATGACACAAAAAGCTGGAGTAACTCAGCGGGACAGGCAGCACCTCTGGAGAGAGGGAATGGGACGAGACCCTTCTTCAAGGGCCAAGGGCAATTTACAGAAGGGGCCAATCAGCCTACAAGCCCACAACAAATCAGGTGGTGACAGAGAGAGAGGGAATGGGCAAACTCCACACAGAGGGTAGTAGCAGAGGTCAGGATCGAACCCGGGTCTCTGGCTTAGCAAGGCAGCAGCCCTGCCAGCTGTGCCACCGTGCTGCCAGGGCAAAAATCTGAAACATTAACCGTTTAACTCACCAGTGACGCAGCCTGACCTACTGCTGAGCAGCGCCAGCAAGCTCTGCTTTGATTTCCTTTGGAGAGTCAGGGACGCAATCCAACTCCAAACCATTTATGGAGCAAAAACATTTACCAGCTAAGTCACCGTGCAGGGCACAGTGCCAGCTTTAGAAATGATTAAGCAATTCAAGAATAGCCTGTGCAATAATCCGATGCCCTTTCCGATTTCTTTGCAATCATCCACAGAAAGCAAAGCAGGAAATAAATATTATACGCACTCCGAAGAGGGAGATTCAGAGAATGGATAGGAAAGAAAAGTGCAGGAGTGAAGCCAATATCTTGACCTCCAACAAAACACAGTAACAGGCTAAAAAGCAGATCAATGATCTTGGTTACTGATCTACCGATGGATGAATCCTGACAACGTCATTTACTACTCTATGAAGCAAACACGGCTCCCCAAGATGATTATGCCCCAACACTAAAAATGAAGGTTGCTCTTTTGTGCTCCCCTTCATTCGAACCGAGCTCCAAAGTAGATCCGACCAAATGTGTCACAAGGTCATAAGTGATAGGAGCAGAATAAGGCCATTCGGCCCATCATGGCTGATCTGTCTCTCCCTCCTAACCCCATTCTCTTGCCTTCTCCCCAAAACACAACACCGTACTAATCTCCAATTTATCTATCTCTGTCTTAACATGTGTTGTTAACATTAGTAATCATAATCCATTCAAACAGGCACTCTAAGATGACCATCTAGTACTAACCCCATTGTCATTTGTGATTTCCCCAAAGCCCTATCCAACTGACCGCAGATTCCACCATTCACCTGCACAACTACCACTGTCTGTGGGGTGGGGGAAGGAGCAGGCTAGCTGGACGAGCAGACTCCACATAGACAGCAGCAAGGCCAAGATTGAACCCGGATCGCTGGGGGCAACGAGGCACCAGCTCGAACTGATCAGTGCATGCCTCACAGCTCAGGAAGGGACGGGCAAGCAGCAACTTGATGCGAAAGGAAGTAAGCACTCAAGAACATTGCAAGCAGCCATGTCAACTAACCAAAGCATACGGGCTTACGCAGGGGCCAAGGAATTTAAAACAATACTGTTTTGGAAAAGCAGCCTCAAAAACATTGGATATTCCCGAATGAAAGGTCAGTGGGCCAACTCGCCACACATGGGCACAGAAGAAGGCAAATTTAGAAAAAAAAACATTGTTCATTTCTGGTGCCTGCCACCACCATAAGGAAGCATCGAACATATCAGAAACAGACCATTCGGCCCACAATATCTGCGCTGAACATGATGAAACACTGGCCCAGTGGTGAGAAGAGGTCTCCTCAACGCTGGCCAATGGATCCTGGTCAAAGCAGCATCAACTGCTTCCGCTGAACTGCCATTTATTTTTGTACCTCTTGGCAGGGAACAGCCATTTCTCCAACGGTACCATGCAGAAGAATGGACATCCACTTGCACAGGGAATAAATCTCTCCCAGCTCATCCACTCCATGAGAGAGAGCTCTTAACCCAATCAATTTACCACCTGGTCCCATCGGAGAGCACGTGTCGCAACCCAATGGCCCTTCTGGCTACGAGACTACCCCAATATCCATTGACTTATGGGGTGGTGTCACATGATGCAATTGTGACATCATCCCAAGAGTGTATCCATAGAAACTAAGGGTTGGCTAATGACAAATCTTCCACTTTAAGATGGACAACACAAACTGCAACTTTTTGACACAGAGAATAGGACTTAATAACCACCGAGACTCAATAGAGACACATCTAAAATGTGTACTTGCCTGCTGACCTTACTTTGGAGAGAGTGCTGAAACAGGCCCTTTGGCCCACCGAGTCCATGCCCACCAGCAATCATCCCGTACGCTAACACTATCCTCACCCACTAGGGACAATTCACAATGTTTTACCGCAGCCAATTAACCTACAAACCTGTACATCTTTGGAGTGTGGGAGGAAACTGGAGCACCCGGAGAAAACCCACGGTCACAGGAAGAACATACCAACTCCGTACAGACAGCACCCGTAGTCAGGATCGAACCCAGGACTCTGGCACTGTAAGGCAGCAACTCTACCGACCGGTTTGCCACTGTGCTGCTTGTACCCAGGGCGTTCAGAGATAATTTATGGCCTTCACTCCCCCATCTCTCATCACCTGCCCCCTCAGAAAGCAAATGAACTGTGTAGGAAGGAACTGCCGATGCTGGTTTAAACCGAAGATAGTCACAAAAAGCTGAAGTAACTCAGCGGGACAGGCAGCATCTCTGGGGAGAAGGAATGGGTGACGTTTTGGGTCGAGACTGACTGCGAGACCTTTTCTCGCTGTGGCAGCACCAAATGCCACAATATTCTAAGTTCCCTACGTGGCTCTCAAGCACATAGTCACCAACCAATCCCCTACCTCTCTCTCCCACCCCCCTAACTTCACCCCCTCTCCCTCAAACGCCAGGTCTTCTGAGCCAAAGCCACGAGGGCATTCAACCCTGTAGTTCCATGCATGAACCACTCACGTCCATTCCTCCAGGATTCCCCACCTCCACCTGGTTGTTCCGTACAGGTGTCAGAGGTTATGGGCTGAAGGCAGGCGAATGGAGTTAGGAGGGAGATAGATCATAACCATGATTGAATGGCAGCGTACACTTGGTCCAAAATGGCCTAATTCTACTATCCCTTATGACCAGGTCAGATCCACATCTTGACCGCTTCCAAACTCAAATGGACCTGGTCACCTCGCCAGTCTGAGAGACCCCACCCCTCGTTCAACCGCAGTGCCATCACATGCCCGTTAGACCACCAGCAGCCATATCCCCGATCAAGAGGCACGATCTCCAAGACGAGATATGGACCAGGTCACATCCTCCTCCCTCTGGGTGGGTTCCCGCACAGCCCTCTCCCACGACCCACCCCTGTGTCACGCTCCCCATGTCTCCATCACCACCTCCAGTGGAACAGTCTGTGGAAATCCCTCCCTCCGCCTTTCTGCTTCATTGAGACTCGTTACAACTCGCTACCAGCCTCAACTCACTACGAGGTCTCGGGCAGCCCGCGACCCACAAAAACCAGAGGCGCAAACAGCCGACGGCCACGGTCAACAACAAGCAGGCACCCGGATTAACCCTGGAGGGACCACTAGTGCCATGTCCTCCCATTGCATGCAGTCCCAGTTGTGACGCATTCTTATCCTCACCCTGTCTGCCCGGGCAGCTTACGCCCACGCCTTCCTGTTTGATTCGAGGCTCGCAGGACGGAGAAAAGGCAAGCCTGTTTCTGCATGAAAATGACACAAAAATGGTCGGTGGACACTGTGACGCAGCGAGAACCTGAACAGAACATTCCAGACGGTGCAAAAAAAAAAGCACACAACAGTCCTTCACTCTCGTTCTTTATTCAGCTGCAAAAAAAAATCATTCCATTGCTTCCCCACAGTATACATGGAGAAAATACAGAGCCACATGCAGAAAAACAATGTTTAGACTGCTCTTATAAAAGTCTTTATATGGGCACCCTAACCATTTTGGGGAAACAGGTCGACTATCTAGTACTAATGTAATGCAGAACCTCAGCTGGCTAAATTTTTTTTTTTTTTTTTTTTTTTTTTTAATAAAGCCATTAGCAATTTTAAAGTGGTGCAAGAAAAACTATTTTTTTTTTTCCTGTCGTTCTTTTAAGCTGCGTCGAAAGCATGCCGCCAAAAATCACACCGTCTGCAAACACCTAGCTACGCAGCAGAGAATTGGGATGTTGGTATCTGCATAGCACGCAGTTAGTTCCCGGCGTAACGCAGTCGAATAGCGGCGAAGTCTCGTCGTCTGCGCAGCCGGCGCTAAAGTGTTGCGATAACACAAATCAAATCGCTCAAAACTAGTGGGAATTAAACGAGTGGAGAAGAAAAAAAAAGATACACCCCTCCCCCCAAGTAACAGAAATACCGGGTTGTACCTCCACTCAGAGATGCAGAATAGAATTTAAGAGGAACTGCAGATGCTGGAAAATCGAAGGTAGACAAAAATGCTGGAGAAACTCAGCGGGTGCAGCAGCATCTATGGAGCGAAGGAAATAGGCAACGTTAACGTTGCCTATTTCCTTCGCTCCATAGATGCTGCTGCACCCGCTGAGTTTCTCCAGCATTTTTGTGTACCTGCAGAATAGAATTGTCCACCCCATATTTATACCACTTTTGGAGGGAGGGAGGGAAGGAAGGGGGTGCAGTTTTAAACGCTGCAAATCCTCAACATTCATTCCTCTGGGGATCCGACTTCACGAAATAGGTGCAGCAGGAGGCCATTCGGCCCTTCGAACCAGCACCGCCATTCAATATGATCACGGCTGATCATCCAAAATCAGTACCCCCCGTTCCTGCTCTCTCCCCATAATCCCTCGATTCCGTTAGCCCCAAATCAAACTCTCTCTCTCTCATCGGACGCGGAATGAGGGCAATTTTGCCACCAGAGGTTGGATCCGATTTAAGAGCAGGCTACAGGGAGTCCAGTTGGCACCAAGTTGAATCCCTTGCAGTGAAGTGACGCTGTTATTTCACCGTCCACTATCTCCGTGTAACCGACATGAAATGTGCAGGACTGGGGGACATACAATGTGTTGCCAACTGGGCGCCTGCCCGCAGCGATTTCGCAAAACCCGGGGAGGGGAGAGGAAAATAATAAAAGTTGGGTGACTTCAGTGCAAATTCCAGGCACTCGCGTTCACTTTCCCCCGTAGTCCTGATGTGGCCATCGCCGTTGACGCGAAAGTAGAAGGGTCGTGACGGGAAACGAGCGGGGATGAGACAAGGTTGGGGGGGGGGGGGGGGGGGGGGGGGGGTGGAGAGAGGTTGTTAAAACTAACAACCTCTCCCCCCCCCCCTTGTTCTCTCTCTACCCTCCTCTCCACCCACCCCCTTCTCCCTCTCCGCTCCCCCCCTTCTGTCCTTCAACCTCTCCCCTCCATCCCGTCTCCTTTATTTTCCCCTCCCCATTATCTTACCCCTCTCTCCTTCCTTCTTCCCTCCCTCCTGTCCCCCACCCTTCTCTGTGACTGTCTCCTGTCCCCCCGTCCCCCCCCCCCCACCCTTCTCTGTGACTGTCTCCTGTCCCCACCCTTCTCCGCCTCTATTTCAAACCCTGAGAGGGGCAACTGTCTGCAAGGCGCTTCCCCAGAGAGAGGGGGAGGCAGACAGGGCATGGAATAAACTTTATTGCCGTCTCACACAACGCCCGACGCGCTGGCTGCCAGCAGACACAGGTCGCAATGACGCATTCGATGAGCCTCGTTAAGTTTCTCCGTTTCCCTTGTAAATAGTCGCGGGTACGCGCCCGGACCTGCGCGTCCCCATTTCTCCGGGAACGGCTCTCGATGTAAACAAATCCCAATGTATCTCCCCCTCCCCAAAACCCCTGCCAGAAAGATGATTGTATCCATTATCAGAAAGATAGGGAACTAACTCCGCTCCTAGCAAAATAAAAAAAATCTTGCTTTTAGTTTTATATACAAAAAAAAGCCCCTAAATTCTGACACCACATATAATTAAAGAGCAAAAATTGGAAAAGATTCTGCAGAAGATACATTTAAAAATTATTAACAAGCTCTAATGTAACATTGAACGCAACTCTACACTTAATGCCAACATTACTCTGTAACTTCTTAAGAATATTAATCTTTTTGAAGTCCAATATATCTACCAGGATGCGTTTCTTTTTTTACCTGCGTGCTCTCGAGGTTGTTTTTATATGTTGCATTTCCAGAAGGGCAGTGGGGAGGGAGGGAAAAAAAACAGTAAATGTTATTGAAAGTTAAAAAAAGGTTGCTGCGTCACAGAGAGATGGAATCAAGTCGCACCGGTCAGAGGACAGGAACAGTCTCTGAAAGTCCTTGGGCTACTTTGTAAAAGGGAACGCTCGCTGCTGCAATGCAGCACAGAAGGTGGCAGGAGAATTGCTACATTGACCAATTTGAAACAAAAACAAATGCCCTCTCTCCTGCTCTCCCACCACAAGCAGAGAAATAAATGCTCCTCAAACCTCTCGCGTTCGCAGCAGCAGCAACAGCAACATCCTCCTCCTTCCTAGTCGTGCGCGTTCACGGGGGAGGCGAGCACGGCAATTGCGCATCATCCGCAAGCGCGCTCCCGCCACTGTTTATCTCCCTCCCTCCAGCCTTAAAACCACGCATTGCCCAATGCATTTGAGAAATAAAACCAGGCCAGAGACCTTAATGCAGTTTGTAAAGGAAGATGCGATTAATAGTGAAACTTTGCAGAGGGTTTATGAAGGGAAGGGGGGTGCAAAAACTAAACATCGTCACGGGCGCGCCCCCTTTTTGCGCGTTCACGCTGGCCTCCGTCAGGTGCTTTTCACTCGCGGTACCTAACTCGCCGGACCGTGGTGACGTCTGTATTATTTCTGTTTACCTCCTGTTCTTTTAGGGGGGGGGGGGAGAGAGAGAGAATGAGGGGGGGGAGAGAATTGGGGGGGAGAGAGAATGGGGGGGGGGGGGGGCAAGGTTTACATTAATTAGCTAATGCAACACAAAGTTAGCAAGCCTAATGAAGGAGGGGGTTTTAACCAGTAGCCCCCCGACTTTGCACTAAGGGGAAGGGGCGGGCCACTGGTGCTGAACTGCTGGTGTTTGGGATCTAGACCATGTCAACAGAGCGTCAGCACCCATGTTTACCTCTCGGCTGAATATTATCTGCGCAACATTAGTTGGAATGCGGACATGAAGTGAAACAGTAACAGCTCCAGCCCATGTGGTAATCGGCCGCGGCCGGCGGCTCACAACATGATGCAATATACATCCACCAAACACTTCAAAAACAACACATTGGGCGCTTGCAAAAGGGAAGGTTTTGAAATAAAGTTGCCATTGATTAAACACTAGTTTGTCCTTGATTTGCTAAAAAACTGCAACATTCCTCCTCGCCTCAGACCCCCAGCAAGGATACGTCTTATTTACCCGAGTCGGGTTGGGGGGAAAAAGGCGACTGCTTAAAAACGAGAGATCACTTACGTTTGTCCGAGCTGTCCGGCCCTGCGACCTATCGACCTTCCCCGACACATGCGGATGTAGATTTATAGGTTTTTAAAAAATAAAACAGACAGTCCCGGCTGATCCACACACACACACACGAGAGAGGCGCTTGTTTTTGCAAAGTGATACTGCGTTCAGGTGCCGGACGGAGACCGCGATGGATATCCATCCCACAGGCAGAGTCCGGAGTGAAATCCAGGTAGGGAGGGGGGAGATAAAATTAGGAGACCCTCAAGGAGGCAATCCGACCTCAGACTCTTCCTCCGGGCAGTTTGCAGTGACTAGCAAGCACCCTGCTCCGGCGACTATGTGTTTTTGCGTTGTTTCGTAACTCGATTATATCATGTCCAATATCATGTGACATTCTAAAGGCCTGTATGGAAACTTGGAGGGGGGGAGGATGAGAGAGAGAGAGAGGATTGTGGAAAGAAAATAGCCACGTGATAAAGCTCATAATAACATTGTCAGTCTGGGAAGGCAAAAATTCAGCCTCTGCTGCACGAAATTGCAGTTTTTTCTAAAATTTTGTTTTTTTTTTTTTTTTTAAATAATCACAATCCCTGCCATGCAGCGAGACGCAATCCACAGACACTCCAATCCTGTCCAATAACAACTCGTACACTTTACTGCAATGTCACCGCGGAGGAAGTTTATGCATTAAAAAAAAAGATATATCAATTTTTCTTTTAAAGCGTTGCGGTTTAAAAGCGAGCGGCGTTTGGCTTTAACAGAGGGCGGGAGGGAGGGGGTGAATGATACACAAGTTAATTATTTCCCCAGTTTATGTCCTGTCATTTTTATTTGTAAACCCCTTTCCTCGCTGGTTATCGATGCGAACTTGTCTCGGCTAATAATGAAACACAACTAGCTCGCGTCTCACTCGCTGCACCCCTAAGCAAATTCAAATCACGCCAATCCCACCTTGTTCACTGCAACTTATATATATATATATATATATATATATATATATATATATTTGATTGAGTTAATATATATAATTTAGTTCTCTTAAACGCCTGCCGCGAAGATGCGCGAAAAGAAACAACAGCGGATGTTATTAGATGCCACATGCTATCAGATATAACAATAATAAACAACAGACATTAAATGCCGATGAGTCATAAAAGAGAGGAAAAAAACACGCCAATAAGACGTCAACTGGCTTGCGATCCAGAGGAGGTTCGCACGTGTGATTCAATGTGCCTTTCTGGTGGGGAGAAGGAAGCCGAACAACAAAATACATCACCTTCCAGTCATTTCCTCGGCGTGTTGTCGAACGCTTTAAAGCGAAAGAGGGGAGGGTGGATAAGTGACACAGCTAAACCCCTGTGTGTCCAGTCCCACCTTTAATGCTGAGTTGCCCTGTTGCTCAATACAGGAGGGGGGACAGTCAGGGCTCAGAGAAGGGGGCTTGCGTTTTATGTATTGATTTTTATTTGGGGGTGGGGTGGGTTAGGGGGTCGTTGTTAGCTGTGGTTCAATAAAACCGAGCGAGCAGCAGTTTTTTGGCGAGAGAGAGAGGGGCTGTGGTGTGTTTGGTTGTGTGCAGGAGGTCACTTGTGGTACACGCAGAGGAAATGGGGAGCTGGCGAGTTTGTTACACAACAGGGCCGCTGTTGGCATGAGCCTGTTACTGCAGTGTAACAGGTTACCCGGGCAGATATATGGGCAGTTAAAAAAAAAAAATCACACAGTTATCAGATTAAAATATTGTCAACTTTATCTATAATACACTTGATCCCCCGTGGCGACCAGCGTTCATGGAAGGCCCCGAGTCCCTGTGGACACCAAAGATATTAGCTCCTCTAGTACCTTTGGTGGACACTGTGTGTATGCTCCCTCTCCAGGGACATGTGGGCACGGATGTGGCCCCTTTAGAGGGGCAGGGAGATATAGACACTGGCATTCAAAGCAGAAAAGCTGAGTCTGGAGAAAGGTCTCGACCCGGAACGTCACCCATTCCTTCTCTCCAGAGATGCTGCCTGTCCCGCTGAGTTACTCCAGCCTTTTGTGTGTATCTTCAGTGTAAACCAGCATCTGTAGTTCTTTCCTACGCCGAAAAGTCAATTGTTTGACCAAAACAATGTCAAAGGGAAGCAAAAGGTTGCAGTGAAAGGAATGATATCTGCAGATTAATTCCTTTTTTAATTCTCCCTTCAATTGTTTTATTTTGAATAAAATTCCATTGAGTGTTAGGGTGGCACGGTGGCGCAGCTAGTAGAACTGCTGCCTCACAGCACCAGAGACCCGGGTTCAATCCTGACCTTGGGTGCTGTCTGCGTGGAGTTTGTACGTTCTCCCTCTGACCTGGTGGGTTTCCTCCGGGTGCTCTGGTTTCCTCCCACACTCAGTAAAACGTGCGGAGTTGCAGACTAATTGGCCTCTAGGGACTAATTGTTACTAGTCTGTACTAAGGACAATACTAGTCTGTACTAGGACACATAGTGCAGGAGTAACTCAGCAGGTCAGGCAGCATCTCTGGAAAAAATGGATGGGTGACGTTTTGGGTCAGGACCCTTCTTCAGACTAATGTGTAGGGAATGGATTATAAAGCGGGATAACTTCAAACTAGTGTACGGGGTGATTGTGGTCAGCGTGGGCCGAAGGGCCTGTTTCCATGCTGTATCTCTAAAACCATAACAAAAACATAACACATCAGGAGGAGGCAGTTCGGCCCATTGGATCCATGCTGACGTCCCATTCATCTAATTTCCCTTGCCTGACTTCCTCATATTTCTGCAGTTATTTTCTTTCTCGCAAACAGCCATCAGTCCCTTTGAGACTTTTTTAGCAATTAACCTCCACTAAGACGTAATTTATAGCAGAATAATATTGGGATATATGGGAAGAAACGGGAGCACTCCGAGGAAACCCACACATATTGTCGATGGAAGAAGGGTCTCCACCCGAAACGTCACCTATTCCTTTTCTCCAGAGATGCTGACTGACTCACCGAGTCACTCCAGCTTTTTGTGTCTATCTTCGGTGTAAACCAGCATCTGCCGTTCCTTCCGACACAATTTTTAGTTTAGTTTAGTTCAGTTTAGTTTACAGGTATAGTGTGGAAACAGGCCCTTCGGCCCACCAAGTGTGGGCCGACCAGTGATTACCCCGTGCACTGGTTTCATCCTGCATACTTGGTGAAATTTAAAGAAGCCAATTAACCTTCAAACCTGTACGTCTTTCGAATGTAGGAGGAAAGTGGAGCTCCCGGAGCAAACCCAAGTGGGAGAATGTACAACCACTCCCCCACTTCAAAGACACACAGGATTGCAGGTTAATTGGCTTGGTATAATTGTAAATAGTCCCTGGAGTGTGTAGAATAGTGTTAGTGTGCGGGGATCACTGGTCAGTGCGGACTCGGTGGGTAGAAGGGCCTGTATCCATGTTGTACGGGGTATCTCGAAACTCTAAACTCTAATGCCATTGCAACAGTCAGATAGTTGAATAAACTTAATACTTGTGATTGGGTCTAAAGCCAATAGCAACTGGGCTAAGGCTGCCCAAGTTCATATTGTGTGAAGATACTGGACATAGAGGGTTATTATCCTGTTGGATAAGTAAAAGGATGCTCCAATCTAAAATAAAACAGTGAGAACTGAAAATGCAGATGACATCGTCAGTGCTGGAAAAGGAATATTCACTGTTTTTTTGTGTATTATTTTCATCTCACCGCCCCCAACCCCCAACTTCTAAAACAGTAAGTTTGTCCTGTATTGATGGACCTGTTGAACTCAGCTGCAATTCTGATTTCCTGTCCAAATGAAAGACTGAGGGCGAACCCATAGATCATGGTTTATTGCAGTCCTTCAGGTAAGATGTCACCTGACTCTGACGTTCATAAGGAATAGAAGCAGAATTAGGCCATTCGGCCCATCAAGTGTACTCCGCCATTCAATCGTGGCTGATCAATCTTTCTCTCTCAACCCCATTCTCCTGCCTTCTCCCCGTAACCCCTGACACTCGTACCAATCTAAGTCCTTGCTTATCAGTGTTGTTTCTCTCAGTGTGAACTTTTTCACCAATGGCCACTATACTGACAATAGACAATAGACAATAAGTGCAGGAGTAGGCCATTCGGCCCTTCGAGCCAGCACTGCCATTCAATGTGATCATGGCTGATCATCCCCAATCAGTACCCCGTTCCTGCCTTTTCCCCATATACCCTGACTCCATTATCTTTAAGCCCTATCCAGCTCTCTCTTGAAAGCATCCAGAGAACCGGCCTGCACCGCCCTCTGAGGCAGAGAATTCCACAGACTCACCACTGTCTGTGAGAAAAGTGTTTCCTCGTCTCTAATCTAACTCTAAATCTAAATCTAACCATCTGCCGATTAAACAAAACCCTTACCTGTATTTACCTATCAAATAGACACAAAATGCTGGAGTAACTCAGCAGCATCTCTGGAGAGAGGGAATGGGTGCCGTTTCAGGTCAAGACCCTTCTCCAACGCGAAATCTCCACCTATCACTTGCCAGACTTTGTCCTGCCTCTCCTCTCTTCCAGCTTTCTCCACATACTTTCTATGTTTCTCATTCCATTCCATAGGTCAAGAGGAAAACTTAACTGACCAGCTGAACACAAAGTGTTGGAGGAACTCAGCGTGTCGGCAGCATCTGTGGAAGGAATGGACAGGCAACGTTTCAGTCAGGACTTCAAAAGTGTCTACAGAAGGGTTGGGGCTCTTCTGCAGATTCACTCACCCCCCCCCCCCCCCCCCCCCCCCCCAATAAATACCACATGTGAAACCAGTTTGAGCAGGTCAGGTGGTATGTCGTGTAGGAAGGAACTGCAGGAGCTAGTTTATACCGAAGATAGACACAAAAAGCTGGAGTGACTCAGCAGGACAGGCAGCATCTCTGGAGAAAAGGAATACCTGTAGGTGACGTTTTGGGTCGAGACCCTTCTTCAGACTGAGTCAGGGGAGAGGGAAACCAGAGAAATGAAATGGTACAAGGAACAAATGAATGAAAGGTGTTCAAACGGACGAATCAAAGCCAGCAACGATGATCGTAAAGGTAGAGCCCACCATGGTCCATTGTTGGCAGTGGAGAAGGTGATTACAAGTGGATAAGCAGGATGACAGTGAAACTAGTGTTGACCAGAAACTAGGACGACTAGGGTGGGGGAGGAACAGAGAAATGGGATGCAAGGATTACTTGAAATTAGAGAAATCATACCACTGGGATGTACGAGGTGCTGTTCCTCCAATTTGCATTTGGTCTCACTCTGACAGTGGAGGAGACACAGGACAGGAAGGTCAGCATGGGAATGGGAAGGGGAGATAAAGTGTTTGGCAACCGGGAGATCACGTAGGAGTGAGTTACTCCAGCATGTTGTGTCTATCTTTGGTGTAAACTAGCATTTGCAGTTCCTTTCCACACAGGAAGAGGCAGAATAGCCTCCAACAGCTCTGTAAGAAGTTTACCCAATTCACCCTACTCAAGTTTTTCCTTCCCAGTGTGTTCAAAATTGATTATACTGGTCGGGATTAAGCTTCCACTATACTTCTTAGAATTATCTACTGCAAATGCCTTCAAAGAGATATTAATAAAATCCAATCACTAGGTTGCCTGAATAACATATTCATTAACTGCTTTAAAAGTACTCTGTTAATCAAGTTTAATTTGACAACTGACTCTATCTTTTCCAAATAAAGGAATATGGTATTGACTCTGGTACAAAGGGTGTCCAGTCAAATTGATATTAATAGCCTTTTGAGATGGTAAGAAAGTGGGAATGTATTTTTGAACCAAGAGATGATTGATAGACCAATTGTTCAACCAAGCAGTGTCTTGGGCGTGCAAGTTATAGAGTACTATGAAGGGCAAGGCATGAGATAACTAGCCCATGCCATCTTTTACAGCTTTGAGTACCATTAATGCAAGAACTGAACGGTGTCCTGTCTTGAGAACTGGCCTGCAACGAAGGCAAGCTCAAATGAACTGTAAAAGCTGAGATCACTGTTCAGAAGAAGAGCTCTTGATATAAATATAAGTTTAATCTTTAAAAAATAATTAGAAAACTTTGAACCTGTGATGCAGTTTTAGGATTAAACAGTAGCCATGCAATTCTTTCAGAAATTAAAAACTTATGTTTGTTTCTTCGAAGATAGACAGAGCCTTCATCGGCCTTCATCGGTCAGAGTATTGAGTGTTGTTGGGAGGTCATGTTGCAGTTGTATAAGGCGTTGGTGAGACCGCATTTAGAATATTGTGTTCAGTTCTGGGGACCATGTTATAGATATTGTCAAGCTTGAAAGGGTTCAAAAAAGATTTACAAGGATGTTGCCAGGACTAGAGGGTGTGAGCTACAGGGAGAGGTTGAGTAGGCTGGGTCTCTATTCCATGGAGCATAGGAGGATGAGGGGAGATCTTATAGAGGTATACAAAATCATGAGAGGAATAGATCGGGTAGATGCACAGAATCTTTTACCCAGAGTAGGGGAATCGAGGACCAGAGGACATAGGTTCAAGGTGAAGGGGAAAGGATTTATAGGAATCTGAGGGGTAACTTTTTCACACAGAGGGTGGTGGGTGTATGGAACAAGCTGCCAGAGGAGGTAGTTGAGGCTGGGACTATCCCATCATTTAAGAAACAGTTGGACAGGTACATGGATAGGACAAGTTTGGAGGGTTATGGACCAAGCGCAGGCAAGTGTGACTAGGGGAGCTGGGACATTGTTGGCCGATGTGGGCAAGTTGGGCCGAAGGGCCTGTTTCCACACTGTATGATTCTATGACACAAAATGTTGGAGTAACTCAGCAGGACAGAAAGCATCTCTGGAGAAAAAGAATGGGAGAGAAGGAATTCGGACTGAGTCCGAAGAAAGGTCTCAATCCGAAACGTCACCTATTCCTTTTATCCAGAGATGCTGCCTGACCCCCGAGTTGCTCCAGCATTTTGTGTCTATCTTCGGTTTGAACCAGCATCTACAGTTCCTTCCTACACAAGACTTGATCCGGTGCAGTTTGCCGACCATTACTACAGTTCCAAGGCAGAAACCATCTCACTAGCAAACACCCTTTTCCTACTTGTAACTCTATTTACAATTGCAATTACATATGTTGTGATATAATTCCTATGATGCAGAAATATATAATTTCAACAGACATGGCTCTTCCCCTTTGCTAAATGCATGAAGATGTATGCAGGTGAGCTGCACATGTGTTAAACAGTGAGAGTTAATCTACTGTAGACACAAAATGCTGGAGTAACTCAGCGGGTGAGGCAGCATCTCTGGAGAGAAGAAATGGAGAGAAGGCATCTTCCCATCGATGCTGCCTCACCCTCTGAGTTACTCCAGCATTTTGTGTCTACCTTCGATCTTACCAGCATCTGCAGTTCTTTCTTTCTATAGTTAACCTACTGCCCGTTTTGCATCTCTGCTGAAGGTTATTTCCACTCATTTCAGCTGCAACTAAGATTTAATATGCATGGATGTGGTGAGAACATATCCAGTTCTTCTTAGTTTAGAGAGACAGCACGGAACCAAGCCCTTCAGCCCACCGAGTCCGCGCCGACCAGCCATCCCCGCATATTAACACTATCCTACACACAAGAGGAACAATTTACAATGATGCCAATCCAATTAACCTACAGATCTGCACGTCTTTGGACTGTGGGAGGAAACCAAAGATCTCAGAGAAAACCCACGCAGGTCACGGGGAGTACGTAAAACTCCGTTGGAGACAGCACCTGTAGACAGGATCGAACCCGGGTCTCTGGGACTGTAAGGTAGTAACTCTACCGCTGCACCACCTTGCCGCCCTGGGGAACAAAATATACAGGCCCTTTATACAACTTTAGGCCTTTGAAAGAACACAAAAACGTAAAGGAAGGCTTTAACAAACAGAGGAGATAGTTAGCATGAAAGACAAAAAAAGAATGTAAGGCTTTTATGATGATGGAGAAAGTAACAAAAATAAACGTAAGCCGGAGAGGTGACATGACAGGAGAAATTATGACGGAGAATCAAGAAATAGCTGAGATGGATAATTAAGATGGACTGCTGTGGTCACGTTAGGCGCAGCGGTAGAGTTGCTGCCTTACAGCGAATGCAGCGCTGGTGACCCAGGTTCGATCCCGACTACGGGTGCTGTCTGTATGGAGTTTGTACGTTCTCCCCGTGAGAGATATTATCAGAGATCTTCGGTTGCTTCCCACACTCCAAAGGCGTACAGGTTTGTAGGTTAATTGGCTTGGTAAATGTAAAAAAGAATTGTCCCTAGTGGGTGTAGGATAGTGTTAATGTGCGGGGGTCGCTGGTCGGCACGGACCCGGTGGGCCGAAGGGCCTGTGTATCTCTAAAACGAAAAAAAAAACTAAAAGTATATCTGTCTGGATTGCATCGTAACATAAGAAAGTAACATCAAGATAGGGTTCGATCCCGACTACGGGTGCCGTCTGTACGGAGTTTGTACGTTCTCCCCGTGACCTGCGTGGGTTTTCTCCGAGATCTTCGTTTTCCTCCCACACTCCAGGTTTGTAGTCTAACTGGATTGGTAAAAGTGTAAATTGTCCACGGTGTGTGCAGGATAGTGTTAGTGTGCGGGGATCGCTGGTCAGCGCGGACCCGGTGGGCCAAAGGACCTGTTTCCATGCTGTATCTTTCAGTCAATCCAAGATCATGGCTGATCTTCTATCTCATGTTCTATATCCCGATGCCCTTAATATCAAGAAGTCTCCATTTTATATGAACTCAGGGACTGACCCATCACATTCCTGCAGGGTACAACCTTTTAATGATTTAACTAAAACACATATTTTGAACTGTAGAAATTTCAGCTGCCAAAATAAAACATTGATCTGTTTTTTAAGCAAGCATTGAGATTTGATCTGATGCAACTCTCGAGGATGTTTAATATGATCCATGCAGAAGACGTGCAACAACCAGTTTAGTCCAGAGATGCAGCACAGAAACAGGCCCTTCAGCCCATCGAGTCCACGCCGACCGTCGACCACCCATTCACACTAGTTGAAGGACTTGAATACTTTCTATGCTATCCCACTTCCGCACCCACTCCCTACACGCCGGGGACAATTTACGGAGGCCGATTAACCCACACACCCGCACGCCTTTGGGATGTGGGAGGAAAACCGGAGCACCCGGAGGGAACCCGCGCTGTCACGGGGAGAACGTGCAAACTCCACAAAGACAGCACCCATTGTCAGGATCGATCCGTGGTAACTGGAGCGATGAGACAGCGGCTCGTTGCAGAGGTAATGACTAACACTGACAGGATGATGTAAGTGTAGAGATGGGAAAAGCCACCGTTGCTTCAGCCCTGGTGATGTTCCATCATTAAGTGAGATCACTGCTGATCAGTATTTCAGACCTATCCAACTGCCTTGCCAGTTAATAGATGAAGCATCAATACGGTTAGTGAAAACTGAATACATACATGTAAAATGCTGTACATAGAACTATTTGATTTCCAAATTAAGTAGCAGGGGATGAGATCAAGGATTGAGCCTGACATCAGCCTGAAGAAGTCTCGACCCAAAATGTCGCCCATTCCGTCTCTCCAGAGATCAAGGATTGAAATATATATTTCAATTTCCACGTTATACTGCGGATTTTATACTGACTTTCCAAGGGAAGCTTTGATTTTATTTTATTTATTCAGTTAAACACCAAATTGAGAAGCAAAGATGTTGGGTTAAATATTTATTATTAGTGAATGAATGGTATTGCGGAAAGAAAGTCTTGCATTTGGAACATAGAACATAAAACAGGAGGCAACAGAAACAGGTCCTTCGGCCCACAATGTCCGTACAAAGCACAATGTCTAGTTAAACTAATCTCCTCTGGCTACCTGTGATCCAAATCCCGCCCATTCTCCCCTCCCCCCATTTCCATGCTGTATCTCTAAAGTCCAACCTAAAAACTTGTAGAAAGCAGCAACAATATCTAATAAGGTCATAAGTAGTAGGAGCAGAATTCGGCCATTCGGCCCATCAAGTCTACTCTGCCATTCAATCATGGCTGATCTATCTCTCCCTCCTAACCCCATTCTCCTGCCTTCTCCCCATAACCTCTGATGCCCGTATCAATCAAGTCTGCATGGAGTTTGTATGTTTAATTGGCTTTGGTAAATGTAAAAATTGTCCCTAGTGGGTGTAGGATGGTGCTGATCCACGATAGCGGGGATCGCTGGTCGGCGCGGACCCGATGGGCCTATTCCCGCACTGTATCTCTAACCTAAACCTAACAAAAAACAATAGGGATTTAGTGAAGTGCATGCATTGTGAAACAACTTTCAAATATCACCCAACCCCATTGTTATTCAAATATCATCCAGAACACAAACATGCCTTCAAATTTGACCCAGTGTCTTCAAACAAGGCTGTAGACATTCCGTCCTGCACCAATCAGGGAACAATTCTTTCATATTTCAAGAAGAGATCAATGAAAACACCCGAGTTTGTTATTGCACGTTTCACAAATTTACACAGAATTCCATTTGCAAACTTTGACCAAAAGTGTGGACGTCAAAAATAGTTGGGTAGCACAAGGTCTGTAAATCTCGAGTACGAGAGAAAGATTTAATGCTAAGTCATGAAGTTTAATCAAGCCATTCTGGTTAGATGTGGGGGTAAAGGATAAATATTAGCCTTGGCGTCAGAAATAACTCACCTACTTTAGTTTAGTTTAGTCTAGAGATACGGCGCAGAAACAGGCCCTTCGGCCCACCGTGTCCACGCCGACCAGCGATCCCGCGCATTAACGCTACCCTACACACACTAGGGCCAATTTACACTTATACCAAGCCAATTAACCTACAAACCTGCACGTCTTTGGAATGTGGGAGGAAACTGATGAGGCATTGGGGGTTCAGTATTGATGTGGATAGAGAACTGGCTGGCAAACAGGAAGCAAAGAGTAGGAATAAACGGGTCCTTTTCACAGTGGCAGGCAGTGACTAGTGGGGTACCGCAAGGCTCAGTGCTGGGACCCCAGCTATTTACAATATATATTAATCCGGTTTTTTGCCTCCCCCAGGAGATCACGAGGTTCTTGGGGTGGAGAGGGGTGATAGCGGTATAAAGGGGAGGGTAGTGTCTTGTGTTCTGTGTCTTGTGTCTACTGTTTGTGGGTAAGTGTGTCTGTTTAGTGTTCAGCCATGAGCGAATGGCGGTGCGGGCTCGACGGACCTGGTGGTCTACTCTCGCACCTACTTTCTATGTTTCTATTAATGATCTGGATAAGGGAATTGAAGGCAATATCTCCAAGTTTGCGGATGACACTAAGCTGGGGGGCAGTGTTAGCTGTGAGGAGGATGCTAGGAGACTGCAAGGTGACTTGGATAGGCTGGGTGAGTGGGCAAATGTTTGGCAGATGCAGTATAATGTGGATAAATGTGAGGTTATCCATTTTGGTGGCAAAAACAGGAAAGCAGACTATTATCTAAATGGTGGCCGACTAGGAAAAGGGGAGATGCAGCGAGACCTGGGTGTCATGGTACACCAGTCATTGAAATTGGGCATGCAGGTGCAGCAGGCAGTGAAGAAAGCGAATGGTATGTTAGCTTTCATAGCAAAAGGATTTGAGTATAGGAGCAGGGAGGTTCTACTGCAGTTGTACAGGATCTTGGTGAGACCACACCTGGAGTATTGCGTACAGTTTTGGTCTCCAAATCTGAGGAAGGACATTATTGCCATAGAGGGAGTGCAGAGAAGGTTCACCAGACTGATTCCTGGGATGTCAGGACTGTCTTATGAAGAAAGACTGGATAGACTTGGTTTATACTCTCTAGAATTTAGGAGATTGAGAGGGGATCTTATAGAAACTTACAAAATTCTTAAGGGGTTGGACAGGCTAGATGCAGGAAGATTGCTCCCGATGTTGGGGAAGTCCAGGACAAGGGGTCACAGCTTAAGGATAAGGGGGAAATCCTTTAAAACCGAGATGAGAAGAACTTTTTTCACACAGAGAGTGGTGAATCTCTGGAACTCTCTGCCACAGAGGGTAGTCGAGGCCAGTTCATTGGCTATATTTAAGAGGGAGTTAGATGTGGCCCTTGTGGCTAAGGGGATCAGAGGGTATGGAGAGAAGGCAGGTACGGGATACTGAGTTGGATGATCAGCCATGATCATATTGAATGGCGGTGCAGGCTCGAAGGGCCGAATGGCCTACTCCTGCACCTAATTTCTATGTTTCTATGTTTCTATCTCAGAGAAAACCCACGCAGTCACGGGGGGGGGGGGACGTACAAACGGACGTACAAACTCCGTACAGACAGCACCCGTAGTTGGGATAGAACCCGGGTCTCTGACGCCGCAAGCGCTGTAAGGCAGCAACTCTACCGCTGCGCCATCGTGCCACAAGAGCTTTTGTCCAAGGTGACAGGCAAGGACTGTTTTTAAAAATCTCACCCTAAATATAATACATGGTTAACCTCAGCAATAAAGCTGTCTCTCGGTATGTTAAAACCTGAGACTTGAACACGACGAAAACTCTGTGTTCTGACTGTCTGAATCCTGACTCTGAAATAACACCATAACAAATGTGGCACTTGTGGAAGGATTGTTGTAGGCGTGACAATGTTGCATTGTTGAATTATATTATTACAAAATTGTACCTCTTTATTAAGTGAAATAATCTTCAGCTGACATGGGCAGAAGACACAAAAACCTGAAAGTGCGTACCAGCAGATTCAGCAACGGCATAGTGGTGTACAGGTTGCATTGCTGCCTGACTGCGCCAGAGACCAGGCCGCGGATGCTGTCCGTATGGAGTTTGTACGTTCTCACTGTGATCTGCGTGGGTTTTCTCCGGGATCTCCGGTTTCTTCCCACACTGCAAAGACGTACAGGTTTGTAGGTTAATTGGCTCCTGTAAATTGTTCCCATTGTGTAGGATAGTGCTAGGTACAGGGTGATCACTGGTCGGCGCAAACTAGGTGGGATTATGGACCTGTTTCCGCGCTGTATCTCTAAAGTCTAAAATCTAAAAACTTCTACCCTGCTGTTGTCAGATTCTTGAATGGTCAGACAGGACCTCTCAATGGCCAGGGATGTATTACCATTCTTCCAATCTACCTCACTGTGGGCTTTGCACTTTTCTTAATCTGCACTTTCTTGTTGCTGTAACTAGTTGGGGCAGGTACTATAACAACATTTAAAAGTATATATGTTATTTAACAATGTTTACATTTAAATATTTGGACAGTTACTTGGTTAGGAAAGGCTCAGAGAGATATGGACCAAATGCAGGCAAATGGGACTAGCTTAGATGGGGCATTTTGTTTGGCCTGGACAAGTTGGGTCAAAAGTCCTGTTTCCATGCTGTACACCTCTGCAGGCACGGAAATTGCTATCAAAACATGGGGGGGACCGGGGGGGACACACAATTGTTTGACGGCTGCGCGCGCATACTCACACTCACACACACACACGCAAGGCTTCGGAGGCTTCAGCCGTGGGCCCTGTGGATGGTAATTACGGGAACGACGGCCTCTGTGACTATTGATGTGTAACTTCACTGTTTAGTTCAGAGATATATCATGGAAACAGCCTCTTTGGTGCACCAAGTCTACGCCGATCACACGATATCACCAGTTCTACGATATCCCACTTTATCATCCACTCCCTACACAGTAAGTGTTTAAGAAAGAACTGCAGATGCTGGAAAAATCGTAGGTAGACAAAAATGCTGGAGAAACTCAGCGGGTGAGGCAGCATCTATGGAGCCTCCACAGATGCTGCCTCACCCGCTGAGTTTCTCCAGCACCCTACACACTAAGGGCAATTTTACCATTGGAAATTGAGCTAGAAACCCGCTTGTCTTTGGGATGTGGGAGCCAAGTGGATAAATGCAGAACGTGCAAACTCCACAGAGGCAGCAACGGAGGTCAGCATCGAGCCCGGGTCGCTGGTGCTGCGAGACAGCGGCTCTCGCAGTTGCACCACTGTGCTGCCCTGGTGTGAATTCCTTTGGTATCTCTTTAAAAAAGCTACCATAGAGCGTTAATCTCGTGCATTCATTCAGCGAAACATGCAATTTTTCTTCGTAAGTATTGAATAAATTATTTGATCCACAAGCAGAGACATTTTAATGAGCATCTGCCACTTGGTGCATTCATTACCAGCTAGTTTCAATGTTCCTTCAAAGTTAAAATCGAAATCTTCAAAGCAGAGCGCAGAGAATTTGAGTTATTTATTATGTTATTACCTGGTCATCTCCTCCTCTGCCTTTGTACACTTCTTCCTCTTCATCTGTGCACTTGTCATCTTCCTTGACTCTCACAGGGAAACTGTGGCACAAGCTGGGGGGGGGGGGGGGGGGTTCATGAGACTGTGGAGAGAGTTTTAAAATATGGGGCGGCACAGTGGCACATTTGGTTGAGCCGCTGCCTTACGGCGACAGAGGCCCGGGTTCGATCTTGACCACGGGTGCTGCCTGCGTGGAGTTTGCATGTTCCCGATGTTGGGGGAGTCCAGAACCAGGGGCCACAGTTTAAGAATAAGGGGCAAGCCATTTGGAACGGAGATGAGGAAAGACTTTTTCACACAGAGAGAGGTGAGTCTGTGGAATTCTCTGCCTCAGAGGGCGGTGGAGGCAGGTTCTCTGGATACTTTCAAGAGAGCTAGATAGGGTTCTTAAAGATAGCGGAGTCAGGGGATATGGGGAGAAGGCAGGAACGGGGTACTTATTGTGGATGATCAGCCATGATCACATTGAATGGCGGTGCTGGCTCGTAGGGCCAAATGGCCTACTCCTGCACCTATTGTCTATTGTCTATTGATCTTCGTGTGACCACGTGGGTTTCTTCTGGGTGCTCCGGTTTCCTCCCACATCCCAAGATGAATTAGCCCGCTGTAAATCACACCGGGTGTATCGGGAGCGGATGGGAAAGTGGGTCAACATGGAGCTGGTGTGATTGGGTGATCGATGGTCGGTGTGGAATCAACTAACTGGCTCGGTACCATTTGTAAAGGAAATGGATAGGTGGTTTCGCATTGGGACACTTCTTCAGACTGTTCCCATTGAAGTCCTACCAACTGGGATATTGCACAGAGGCACAAGGGTAGTCTAGTGGTGCACTAACTCTAATGGAAGAGTTGCTGTCTTATGAGCCTGTCTCACTTGGTGATTTTTTAGGCGACTGCCGGCGACTGTCATAGTCGTAGCAGGTCGCCAAAAAACCGGCGACAACCTACGTCATCCTGGCGACAACGTACGACATCACCAATGTCAGGAGACGTCAAGCTCTGCTCATTGCCGTCAAACCCACTGTCGCTGACATTTTTTCAACATGTTGAAAATTTATCGGCGACCAGAAGACGTTATGACGTTTTGTTCGACTCAGGAGACGACTCCCGGCAACCACCGGCGACCCTGTGGCGACAAACTAGTCGCCTGTAGTTGCCTAAAAAATCACCAAAGTGGGACAGGCCCATTAGTTACTGCCTGACCCGCTGAGTTACTCCAGCACCTTGTGTGTAACTGAACAACCTTTTCCATCCTTAATTACCGTCTAAAAATAAATAAATGGGTGGGATGGTGGCGCGGCGGTATAGTTGCTGTCTTACAGCGCCAGAGACCCAGGTTCGATCCCGACTATGGGTGCTTGTCTGTTCGGAGTTTGTACGTTCTCCCCATGATCGCATAGGTTTTCTCGGAGATCTTCGGTTTCCTCCCACACTCCAAATGACGTACAGATTTGTAGGTTAAGTTTAATATGGAACTGCAGATGCTGGAAAATTGAAGGAAGACAAAAATGCTGGAGAAGCTCAGCGGGTGAGGCAGCATCTATGGAGCGAAGGAAATATGCAACGTTTCGGGCCGAAACCCTTCTTCAGACACACACTAGGGACAGTTTTACATTTTACACCAAGGTTAATTGGCTTGGCGTAAAATGTAAAATTGTCCCTAGTGTGTGTAGGATAGTGTTAATGTGCGGGGATTGCTGGTTACTGCAGACTCGGTGGGCCGAAGGGCCTGTTTCTGCTCTGTATTTCAATCAATCAATCAATCAATCAATCAATCAATCAATCAATCAACCTTTATTGTCATCTTGCAAAGCAACAGTTGTACAGTGCAAAATGAGAAGACGTTTCCCTCTTATAGAAACTTACAAAATTCTTAAGGGGTTGGACAGGCTAGATGCAGGAAGATTGCTCCCGATGTTGGGGAAGTCCAGGACAAGGAGTCACAGCTTAAGGATAAGGGGGAAATCCTTTAAAACCGAGATGAGAAGAACTTTTTTCACACAGAGAGTGGTGAATCTCTGGAACTCCCTGCCACAGAGGGTAGTCGAGGCCAGTTCATTGGCTATATTTAAGAGGGAGTTAGATGTGGCCCTTGTGGCTAAGGGGATCAGAGGGTATGGAGAGAAGGCAGGTACGGGATACTGAGTTGGATGATCAGCCATGATCATATTGAATGGCGGTGCAGGCTCAAAGGGCCGAATGGCCTACTCCTGCACCTAATTTCTATGTTTCTATGTCTATGTAATACCGGAGCATCGCACATGAAACTTAAAAACATTTCACACATAATAACAATAAAAACAATCCAGTCCCCGATGAAACAGTATAACTAGTTAAAAGCAGGTAAAACAGCAACATTAAAATACAGTAAAATACAGTCTAACCTAAACTCAATGAAAATTTCTATATTTGCATTTATATTGCATTTATTTACAAACCATTTTCAAAATAACCGAGTATTTTACAACCCACTGAATGCTTTCGAAATATTGTAACATAGGAAACTGAGCAATGTGTTTGAACATAGCAACAATGTGATAATGGCCAGTTATCTCCGGGAGATATGTGTGTCAACTTAGTTACAAATAAGTGGCATAGTGTGAGATTTGAAATGAGAGGCAGCCCAGCTAGGAAAGGGCTCAGGAAGTCAACTACTTCCTCTTGCGTAGCAATAAATCTGCAAAGGCGTTTCATATAAAGGTATTAGAAAAATATTATTAAAAATCAAACTAATAAATATTGAGTCAGAGTACGATGAAAGAACTGAGTTTAAAGTTGGGTGGTGAATACATTGCCAAAGACGGCTTTGTGGGCCATGTCATTGGGTATTTCTGACGTGGAGATTGCTAGGTTCTTGATTAGTTTAGTTCAGAGATACAGCATGGAAACAGGCCCTTCTGCCTAACTGAGCCCGGGCAGACCAGCAATCAGCCATACACTAAATCTATCCGACACACTGCAAGGACAATTTGCAAAAAGCCAATTAACCTGCAAGCCTGGACGTCTTTGGAGTGTGGGAGGAAACCGGAGCACCCGGAGAAAACCCACGCGGTCACAGGGAGAACGTACAAACTCCGTACAGACAGCGCCTGTCGTCAGGATCGAAACCGGGTCCCTGGCACCAAAGGCAGCAACTCCTGCTGCACCACTGTGCTGTCCCTGGGTACCATTCAGGAGATGGGACTCATTTTTTGTTCAAACCATCCCAAGAACTTGGGGGGTCAAATATAACTGTCCTTTTGTTACCTGAACTGTGATGGGCCGAGCCCTCACTGGTATTCCTATCACTATCCTTGATGTAGCACCTTCTCATGCCGACAGTGTGAGATATTATCTCTGTAAGGTGCATTCATTTCACTTGAGAAAACTAGAACTCGTTTAAACTTACAGGGCAGCTGAACCTCGAGGATGAAAGGACCGTCAGGAAGATGTGTACAGGAAGCATCTTTACGTCAACATGGTTCTTGAGCTAAAGCAACCTTGATCTGAGGCTGAGAAGCGATGGAGCAGGTGCAGTCCGAACAGAGCCTGCGTGGGTTTTCTCCAGGGGCTCTGGTTTCCTCCCACACTCCAAAGACGTGCAGGTTTGTCGGTTAATTGGTTTTGTTCGGAATTGTAACTTGTCACTACTCTGTGTGGGGATAGTGCTAGTGTCCGAGGATCGCTGGTCGGTGTGGACTCGGTGGGCCGAAGGGCCTGTTTCTCTAAATTGAAAAGCATCAACAAATCCCCAGCTGACCAAGATGCCCAATATTCACAGCAACATCTGTCCCAACATCTGGACCAATCACATTGCAGATGTTAGGACCAATGAGCACAGAATGCTTACTTTTGTCTGCCATCAAATGGCCGACTGCAAATAGCTCTCAGTTCAGCTCGCTGTTTTCCTTTTCAAACGTACATCTTCAGTGTTGATGAAATCGCTTTCACTTTTGTCACTGTGGTTTAAAGAGATCGCAAGCAGAAAGGCCGTGACACACTTACTCGGTATTTATTCTCTGAAAAGAGATTGAGCAATGTAAATCCAGCTGTTTTACCGATAATTGTACCAGCTGTTGTGATCCTTGGCCACAGAGATCGGCAAATCCAGTTGTTTGCCCTGCAACGTGTACAAATACAATGGGGAATTTGGCTAAGAATGGCCAAGGCGCAAAGTGCTGGAGTAACTCAGCTGGTCAGGCAGCATCTCTGGAGAGCATGGAGAGGTGAAGTTTCGGGTCGAGACCCATCTTTAGCCTTTTGACGTTAGAGATACAAGCGAAGAAACAGGCCCTTCGGCCCACCGAGTCTGCGCCGACCAGCAATCACCCTGTACACCAGCACCATCCTACACACCAGGGACAAGTTAAACTTTACAGAAGCCAATTAACCTACAAGCCTGTATGTCTGGAGTGTGGGAGGAAACCGGAGCACCTGGAGAAAACCCACAAGGTCACAGGGAGACAGACAGCACCCGTAGTCGGTATCAAACCCACGTGCTGTCTTTACGGAGTTTATAAGTTAAAGTCCCCTGACCTAAAAAAAGGAATATAACAGTCTTTATGACAGTCCAAAGGAGATACGAATGTTGTAATATTGAAGGCAGTCCATAGGAGATTCATCAGGCCACTTCCTGCGATGGCAGGCTTGTCCGATTAAGAAAAGCCAGACATTTTGGGTTTGTATTCCTTGGAATTCGGGAAAATGAAGGGTGACCCTATTTAAACAAAACAGGGCTTCAGAGGGTTGTTGTAAAGATGTTATCACAAGTGGGAGAAACTTGAATGTGGATATACCTTCAAAATGAGAGTCCAGTCATTACAAAATTGAGGTGCATAGTAATGTCGTCTCTCAAAGGGTGGTGATCTCTGGAGATCGCTGTCCACAAGGGCAGCGGAGGCCAAATCATTGGATGTGTTTATGTTGGAGGTGGAGAGATAGTGACAGATGTTGGTATTGAAGGCTCTGTGGAACTGGCCGAGAAGGAAAGTGGTGGCCCGCTTGGATCTGCCATCATCGTATTGAACGGCAGGACAGGCTGAGAGGCTGAGTGGCCTGCTCCTGTTTTCTTGTCGAAACAAGGAACTGCAGATGCTGGTTTACACAAAAGGACACAAAGTGCTGGAGTAACTCAGTGGGTCAGGCAGCATCTTCATCAGTTCATGAGCTCATAAGTTCCAGGAGCAGAATTGGGCCATTCAGCCCGTCAAGTCTACTCCGCCATTCAATCATGGCTGATCTACCTTTCCCTCTCAACCCCATTCACCTGCCTTTGCCTCATAACTCCTGACCCCCATATTAATCAAGAATCCATCTCTGGAGAACATGGATAGGTGACATTTCGAGTCGGGACCCTTCTTCAGATTGCTGAAAGGACCTGACCCAAAAAGTTACCTATCCAAGTTCTCCAGAGATGCTGCCTGACTCCAACACTTTGTGTCCTATTTTCTTGTGTAACTAAACACTAAGCTAACATTCATTTGAGGCCAATATTGTTTCAAATGAAAGTCACTTTGTTGCATTGCTTTCCCAGTGAGGATTTAGTGTTGTCACCGTAGGCAGGCATCACTGGTTTCCCGGTTTCTGATTAGAGTATTTTGTGCTGGTCTCTAATGAGTAGACAAGACAGGATCAGCCCATGTACAGAGGCCTATGACTGACTAAGATGCAAGAACTGTGAGTCAGATGAAAGGAAATGCAATTGGTGACCCAATGGCCAAAACAAAACACAGTGGGAGCTGGAAATCACCAGTGTTATCATCAATGCTGGGAAACTTCGCTTGGTTTAGTTTAGAGATACAGCGCGGAAACAGGCCCTTCGGCCCACCCAGTCCGCGTCAACCAGCGATCCCCGCACACCAACACGATCCGACACACACTTGGGGCAATTTATAATTTTACCAAACCAATTAACCTACAAACCTGTACGTCTATCGAGTGTGGGAGGAAACTGGAGATCCCGGAGAAAACCCCACGTGGGTCACAGGGAGGACGTACAAACTCCATAGAGACAGCACCTGTAGTCAGGATCGAACCCGGGTCTCTGGCGCTGTGAGGCAGCAACTCTACCACTGCGCCACTGTGCTGCCCTAATGCTCAGTAACATGAGTGTTTGTGGGGTTCTAGTGCTGGTCTAAGCTCTTCCGCCATTGCTCATCATCTCCCTTTCCCCCCCAAAGTCCCTTAGAGTCATAGAATCATACTGCACGGGAACAGGCCTTTCAACTCAACTCATGCACGCCTATCAAGATGTCCCATCAAAGCCAGACCCATTTGCCCGCATTTGGCCCCTATCCCTTTAAACTGCCATCCATGTGCCTGACCAAGTCACTTAAATGCTGTTGTCAACAGCCTCCTCTGGCTACTCGTTCTAAACACCCACCCCCCCTCTGTGTGGAAAAGTTGCCCCTCGAATTCATGTTAAATCTTTCCCCTCACCTTAAACCCACGTCCTCTGGTTCTTGATTCCCCTACGACCCGAAACTTCGCCTATCCATGTTCTCCAGAGATGCTGCCTGATCAGCTGAGTTACTCCAGCACCGCGAGTTCTGGCGAGTTTGCCCTCGACTCATACATGCAGCATGGTCGACACGAGGTCGTAGGAGGTCTTCGTAACTCTCCTTCATGCTCGAGAGTGGTCTTCGCATACTCGAGGCCTCAGCTAGGTCACGCCGTTTTATCAATATGTTAAAAAATGCCCGCGAGTAAACAAAGGTCGCCATGGAAAAAAAATCGATACTTTTTTTACTGGTAGGTTTAGTCGTAGTAGGTCGGCGTGTTAGTCGTAGGTAATCGAGGGTAGTCGAAGGTAGTCGTAGATAGTCTTCATCATAGTCGAAGGGAGGTCGAAGGAGATCGAAGGAGGTCATCTTCACTCTTCACTATTCGGTGTCCAATTTTCTCAAAGTTAGTCATAGCTAGTCGAAGTTAGTCTTCAACATAGTTGAAGGAGGTCTTCAACATGTCATTTTTTTAAACTCTTCTAAACTTGCCAATTAGGTCGCCCAAGTGGGACAGCCCCTTAAATCTAATATGTGACTGAGCACTCACTAAAATAAAATGGGTATATCAGCCATGATCATATTGAATGGCGGTGCTGGCTCGAAGTGGGATAGCTGGGATATGTTGGCCGGTATGGGCAAGTTGGGCCGAAGGGCCTGTTTCCACACCGTATCACTCTATGACTCGATGGGGTGAATTCAATGCTACACTTTACTTGCATTATTTAAATCAAGTCTATATCTGACCAAGATAGTTCAGACCATTTCTTTACCCCACAATAGGGTGGTGCTCAAATGAGTTGTTCAACAGCTTTCAGTGAATTGACATAGGAGGAGCTCCTTGGAATGGGCGTGTTGAAGACATTGAGCAGTAATAGTTGTCGTGAAACAGCTGTTCAGCGCATTTACTTTAATATTCTCCTGAATGGCCTAATCCTGAATTGCATCTGTGTGAATGGATGTGTGTAATAGCTTGCATAAATGTGAATGAATACAAGGCAAAGCTTTTGAGATTGAATGATTGTGCGTGGGTGAGTTGCAGTAAGTATGAGTTGCGTAGGTGTACGTGAATGCTGGAGAGAAAATTAGCTTTGGTTGCTTTATACTCATGAGATAATGTGCGCACAAATGTGAAGACAAGGAGTCTGTGCGGGTAATGCAGGAAGGTGGTGGGCCAGCAGTACCAGCTGGACATAAACATGACAGGATGTCTGCTGGAGGAGGCTGCGTTTAAAACAGACAAACCAGCGTGCTGAGATGGGTGTTGGGCAGAGCAAGATCACAAACAGCAGGGAATCAGTCAAAGCCCTGTGGTCCCCCCCACGTCTAGCTAAAGAGTCAGAGAGCCATATTGCACGGAAACAGGCCCTTCGGCCCAACTTGCCCATGCCGCAAGTTCCACACTAGTCCCAACTACCCGCATTTGGCCCATATCCCTCTAACCCTGTCTTAACCATGTACTTGTCCAAATGTCTCTTAACTGTTGTTTTTATAGTACCTGCCTCACCTATCTCTTACAGCAGGTGGTTTAATGGAAAGGGGGTGAACAAGTAAAGTGAAGGAGATGCCAGGGACTTTTAGGTTAAATAGCCTCTACAAATTGCACCTGGTATGTGGGGAGTGGATGCAGAAGTGGAATAACATAAAACTAATGTGAATGGGTTACGTGGACTTGGTGGGCCAAAGGGCTTCAATGCTCATTCAATCAATCAAATCAAAAATCGATCGATCGACCAATCGACCAACCGACCGACCGAATGACCGACCGACCGATTGAGCAATCGATCAATCAACAAATCAATCAATCGATCAACAAATCAATTAATTTCAATCAATCGATCAACAAATCAAACAATTGATCGATCGATCGAACAACAAACATTCGAGCAACAAATCAATCAATTAGTCAGTCAGTCAATAAATCAATTAATCAATTAATCAAGCTGTTGTCCAGCCACTGATTACTAAAAAAAGGTTGAAGTCTTCACATTTATAATCGGTCAGAAGTTCCAGATAATCATTGAGTTGTATAACACAGAACTGAAGTTTGAAGTGAATAATAAGATGAAGATGAACATCCTGATGGTCTTGTCGAGTTAGCAGTTTAGTTTAGTTTACAGTCCAGAAACTGGCCCTTCGGCCCACCGAGTCCACACTGACCAGCGATCCCTGCACATTAACACTACCCTACACACCAGGGAAAATGTACATTTATATCAAGCCAATTAATTTACAAACCTGCACGACTTTGGAGTGTGGGAGGAAACCGAATATCTCGGAGAAAACCCACTCGGTCACGGCGGGGACGTATGAACTCTTAGTCAGGATCGAACCCGGATCTCCGGCGCTGTAAGGCAGCAACTCTACCGCTGCGCCACCGTGCCGCAAGTTAGCAGTTGTCCTTTGCTGTTAGTAGATAGTCTGAGGCCAGCGGGTTGCCTCAGCAACAGCTTTGGGATGAGATTGGTTGTCTTGGAGACAGCAAATCCATTGGACTCCAATCTGGTGAAACCTGAAGATTAAAATAGTATTTTCTAGAGCTATTATCATCTCAAATGAGGCCAAGCAAAAATATCAGTGCATTTAAAAGACTGTTAGATATGCACATGGATATGTGTGGAATGGAGGCATCTGGATCATGTGCAGGCAGATGAATTTCGTTTTTTTAGTGTTTAGAGTTTAGTATTTTAGTTTAGTTTATTGTCACGTGTACGTGAAAAGCATGTGTTGCGTGCTAACCAGTCAGCGGAAAGACAAGACATGATTACAATTGAGCCATCCACAGTGTACAGATACATGATAAGGGCATAACCATTCCAGATGATTGGAAAATTGCCAATATTATCCCGCTGGGAACAGTGGGAACTCTAGGCTGGTTAGCCTGACTTCGGTGGTTGGTAACATTTTAGAATCCCTTATTAAGGATGAGGTGACAGAGTACGTAGAAGTTCGTGATGAAATAGGCCAAAGTCAGCATGGCTTTGTGAAGGGGAGTTCTTGCCTGACAAATTTGCTGGAATTCTATGAAGAAGTAGGACAGACAAAGGAGAGGCAGTAGATGTTGTATACCTAGATTTTCAGAAAGCATTTGATCAGGTGATACACGGGAGGCTGCTAAGGAAGATGAGAGCCCACGGTATCAAAGGGCAGATACTAGCATGGAGAGCAGGTTGGTTTGGATGGCAGTAGGCAAAGGGCAGCAATAAAGAGGGTTGCCACCAGTGTCTAGCGGAGTTCCGCAGGGGTCGGTGCTGGGGCCGCTACTCTTCACGTTGAATATTAATGATTTGGACGAGGGGGTTGAAGACTTTGTGGCCAAGTTTGCGGATGAGACGGAAATAGGTGGAGAGGCAGGTAGTGTAGAGAAAGCAGGGACTCTGCAGAAGGACTTGGACAGGTTGGGAGAGTGGGCAGAGAAGTGGCAGATGGAATATAGTGTAGCAAAGTGTGGAGTCATGCATTTTGATAGTAATAATAATAATAATGGATGGGATTTATATAGCGCCTTTCTAATACTCAAGGCGCTTTACATCGCATTATTCATTCACTCCTCAGTCACACTCGGTGGTGGTAAGCTACTTCTGTAGCCACAGCTGCCCTGGGGCAGACTGACGGAAGCGTGGCTGCCAATCTGCGCCTACGGCCCCTCCGACCACCACCAATCACTCACACACATTCACACACAGGCAAAGGTGGGTGAAGTGTCTTGCCCAAGGACACAACGACAGTATGCACTCCAAGCGGGATTCGAACCGGCTACCTTCCGGTCGGCAGCCGAACACTTAGCCCATTGTGCCATCTGTCGTCCCGAATAGTAGGAATAAAGACGTAGAATATTTTCTAAATGGGGAAAGAATCCAGAAATCGGAGGTGCAAAGGGACTTGGGAGTGCTGGTGCAGGATTCCCAAAATGTTAATCTGCATGTCGAAATGGTGGTAAAGAAAGCAAACTCAATGCTTGCGTTTATTTCAAGAGGGCTTGTATACAAAAACAAGGATGTAATGCTGAGGCTCTATAAGGCGCTGGTCAGGCCGCATTTGGAATATTGTGAGCAATTTTCGGCCCCATATCTGAGGGAGGATGTGCTGGCTCTGGAGAGGGTCCAGAGATGATTTACAAGAATTATCCCAGGAATGAGTGGGTTAACCTATGATGAGCGTTTGTCGACACTGGGCCTGTACTCGCTGGAGTTTAGAAGAATGAGAGGGGACCTCATTGAAACGTACAGAATAGTGAAAGGCTTGGATAGAGTGGATGTGGAGTGGATGTTTCCACGAGTGCGAGAGTCTGGGACTCGAGGTCACAGCCTCAGGATTAAAGGATGTTCTTTTCGGAAGGAGACGAGGAGGAATTTATTTAGTCAGAGGATGGTGAATCTGTGGAATTCTTTGCCACGGAAGGCTGTGGAGGCCAAGTTAGTGGATATATTTAAGACTGAGAAAGATGATTTGTACACCTGTCAGAGGTTATGGGGAGAAGGCAGGAGAATGGGGTTAGGAGGGAGAGATAGATCAGCTATGATTGAATGGTGAGTACACTTGATGGGCTGAATGGCCTAATATCACCTATGATCTTATGATAACGTTTAGTGCAAGGTAAAGTCCGATAATGTCTCCCATTCCGTCTCTCTAGGGATGCTGCCTGTCCCTTGGAGTTACTCCAGCAATTTGTGTCTAAATTCAGAGGGTCTCCAATGAGGTGGATACTAGCTCAGAACTGTTCTCTGGTTGTTGGTAGATTGTTCAGTTGCCTTATAGGATGTCTGATCCTGGCAATATGTTCGGCACTGACAATGTGGGCCGAAGGGCCTGTTCCTGTGCAGTACTGTTCTATGTTCCATGCTCCATGTATTCACTGCAAGTAAAATGCGTTGAAAGGAACTGCCGATGCTGGTATTTACTGAAGGTAGACACAAAGTGCTGGAGTAACTCAGCGGGCCAGGCTGCATCTCTGGAGAAAAAGGATGGGTGACGTTTTGGGTCGGGACCCTTCTTCAGACTCAAGGGTCTGAAGAAGAGTTCAAACCCAAAACCTCACCCATCCTTTTTATCCAGAGACGCTGCCTGACCCGCTATCTTCACCGCAGGTAATGTGGGATGCATCTTGCGGAGTAATACAATCTCTTGGCAAACCTAGAAATACAACAACCATTTGTTGTTATTTGAAGTTACATAGTCACTGGAGACTGAACCTGTCACCTGCTAGGTCTCTCTGCGGGCCTAACATCGTGGAGGTGGAGGCCTTGCTTGGGACTGACTTTCAGCCCCACCGCAGGGCGTGGAATCACCATCTGAGCCGATCCCTTGCCTGGGATCGACGCTCCAACCACGGCCTGCGGACTTTAACATCAAGGAGCTCGCAGTTTCGGGTCGAGACTGACGTCGGGGAGCTCCAAAAGCCGCACAACGTTCGACTAGCCCCGACCCGGAGTAGATCGCCCGGCGCAGGGGAGCTTGATCGCCCCAAAGAGGAGGCCCGCCGCCGGCTACGGGAGTAAGATCGTCCCGTCAACGGAAGGTTAGAGGGCCCCGACCGCTGGAGGACAAAGTAGGGAAGAAATTTAACTTTTCCTTCCATCACAGTGAGGAATGTGGAGGAGTCACTGTGGTGGATGTTTATGTTAAAATGTATTTTGTGTGTTCTGTTGCTTTTTATTGGTATGACTGTACGGCAAATCAAATTCCTCGTAAGTTGCAAAACATACTTGGCTAATAAAGTATGATTGTGATTATTATGATAAAATGCAGGAGGAACACAGCGGGACAGGCAGCATCTCTGCGTGACGTTTCGGGTCAAGACACTTCTTCAGACTTTGTCACATCAACCTTCAGCAACTGAACAGCATGGGGAGTGGGTTTTGGTTACTGCTGCTGAATCTATCTGTGGAGGAGGCAGAGGATGTGGTTGTACGATGCTTCGTGATTCAGTGGCCAACACCAATGCATTTCCTGAAGCGAAAACATACAGTGGAGGTTGACCTGCATTGCATTTGCATCTTGAGTCAAAAACGGGGGTTCTCAAGATACCAGATGAAATACTGCAGAAAGGGCAAGACCTTACTCCAACCTGTTACTGGTTCCATAGTAACCACATTGAAGAGTAACACGTTGGCAGTGTCTTCGACATTTACTCCTGCAAATTCACCTTGCTGGCAAGTTACCAAGGAGTAAAGGAACTAAAGTGGCTGTCCCACTTGGGCGACCTAATAGGCGAGTTTAGAAGAGTTTTAAAAAATGACATGTTGAAGACCTCCTTCGACTATGTAGAAGACCTCCTTCGACTGTGTTGAAGACTAGCTTCAACTAGCTACGACTAACTTCGGGAAAATTGGACACCGAATAGTGGAGAGTGAAGACGACTTCCTTCGATCTCCTTCGACCTCCCTTCGACCTCCCTTCGACTATGATGAAGTCTATCTACGACTACCTTCGACTACCCTCCAATACCTACGACTAACATGCCGACCTACTACGACTAAACCTGCGAGTAAAAAAAGTATCGATTTTTTCCATGGCAAGTTTTTTTTACCCGCGGGCATTTTTCAACATATTGAAAAAAACACCACGACTTAGCTGAGGCCTCGAGTACGCGGAGACCACTCTCGAGCATGAAGGAGAGTTACGAAGACCTCCCACGACCTCGTGTTGACCATGCTGCGAGTATGAGTCGAGGGCAAACTCGCCAGAACTCGCAGATTAGGTCGCCCAAGTGGGACAGGCCCTTAAGGAGTAAACTAAAAGAGGAAATCAGAAGGGCAAAAAGGGGCCAAGAAATAGCTCTGGCGGGTGGCATTAAGGACAATCCCAAAAGATTTTATAAATACACTAGACCAAGTGCAGACCCGTTGGGTCTGTTCCCGCAATGCGCGGTTCCGAGGGGAGGGGGCGGCCTGACGTGATCGTGCAATGCCACGCGCTAGATGCACGCCGTCAAGACGCTGCGTACGACGTCGAGACGCTGCGTACGCCCTCAATGCGCCTGCAGGCCGACAGGCCGTTGACGCGCGGGAATTTCGGACGGTGCAACCCTGTGGGGACTGCGAAAAGCAGCGGGGGGACCAGACGATCTTTTGCTTCGGCCAGCGAGCCGGGCCGGGGGGGCAGCGGTGGAAGTAAAATCGTTAGCGAAATGGTAAAAATCTCGGCGCTTTTGGAGGAGAGCCGGGCGGCAGCAGCCGTTATGGTGGCGTGAAGTTGCCCAGCGTGAGGCGAAAAAATGAGTGAGTGGGGGGGGGGGAAGGATTTTATTAAAAATATGTACAGAAAAATGACTACATTTAATGAGGAGTGGATGAGCGAATGTAAAAGTGAAATCGCTAGCGAAATGGTAGTATATAGATAGATAAGGGGGAAAAGGGTAACTAGAGAGAGAGTGGGACCTCTCATGAATTTGCCGGCAATCACAGGAGCTCTTTAGACTTTCGAGATACATCATGGAAACAGGCCCTTTGGCCCACCGAGTCCACGCTGACCAGCGATCACCCCATACTCTAACTCTTTTGTTCACTCTATCAACAATTTACAACTTTTATCAAAGCCAATTAACCTACAAACCTGTACGTCTTTGGAAACTGGAGCATTAGAGATAGCCCATGCGGTCACGGGGAGAATGTACAAACTCCGTGCAGAGAGCACCCGTAGTCAGGATCAAACTCAGGTCTTTGGCGCTGTAAAGGCCCTGTCCCACTTTCCCGAGTTACTCACAAACTTTCCTGAAGGAAATAGGCAACGTTTCGGCCCGAAACGTTGCCTATTTCCTTCGCCTCATAGATGCTGCCGCACCGGCTGAGTTTCTCCAGCACTTTTGTCTACCTTCAGTTATGTGTCCTATTTCAGGTGGATGCTGAGCTATAGGTTTGAAAGCATGGCAAGGTGATTATCTTTGGTATTACAAGTTAGCTCTCCATCGGTTCATGAAAGTGATAAAATTTGCCGTGCATAGATTGGTTCGTGTATTCAACCTGAAACATTGTTTCTCTTTCTCTTCCCGCAGAGGCGCTCTGACCAGCTGAGTATTTCCTGCATTTTCTGTTTTTATTTCAGATGTCCAATGCCTGCAGAGTGCTGATTTTTCCATGTCTGAATACTTCATTGTCTGCAAAGTGTTCAGTGGCCTCCAGAGGTCATCAAAGGTACCGTATCAAGTTCAGTCTTTATCTTTCCAGTGACAATGGTTTATTTGATCTGTTTCAGAACCACTCGATGTGGCACTGCACAAACAGCTTGTGTAAAATCACAGTGGAAGCAAAGCTAGGCATGCATTTTTATTCACTGGCTTGCCAGAGTGTTTTGCAGCCACTGATGAAATATTGAACTGACGGCATTGTTGATAAAGATTTGTCTTTCGTTACATCTTCCTCCTCCTCCAGCATATTAAAATGTCAATGATGAATCTCTCTCTGCCTGCCTCTCTCTGCTTGTGTTGGAAGGAACTGCAGATGCTGGTTTAAACCGAAGATAGGCACAAAATGCTGGAGTAACTCAGCAGGACAGACACCTCTGGAGAGAAGAATGGGTGATGTTTCGGGTCGAGACCCTTCTTCAGACTGACAGTCACAAGAGAGGGAAACGAGAGATATAGAAGATGATGTCTCTGTTTGCTTTTCTGCCTGCCCGCCAATCTCTGCTCACCTCTCTCTGCCGTTTCTCTCTTCCCACCTCTCTCTCACCACCTCTGTCTTCCCACTTCTGTCTACCCACCTCTGTCTACCCACCTCGCTCTGTGCCTATTTGTCTGCCCATTTTACTCTGCCCACCTCTTGCTTGTTTTTCTCTCTGCCTGCCTCTCTCTGCCCAGCTCTCTCTCTGTCCGTTTCCCCCTCCGCCGATCTCTCTCTGCCCATCTCCACCACTCTCTCCGCCCACCACTAGGGTTGCCGACTTTCTCACTCCCAAATAAGGGACAAACGGTCAAAATAAGGGACAAATTCCTGACGGCAATTCGTTGACCGACTCGGCCGTGGCTGGGTGAATGATGAGTTGGCCCGGGTGCTGGACTGCACGCAAAGCCCAGCCGGCGGGCCAGCTGAGGAGTTTTGGCCCAGGCCGTGCGACGTCGCGCGGTAAAGTCCGGCACAATGATAGGCACAAAATGCTGGAGTAACTCAGCAGGTCAAGCAGCATCCCTGGAGAAAGGGAATAGGTGACATTTCGAGACTCAGGCTGAGAGTCTCAATCATGTGTAGTCTTTCAGCGGACTGGATAGAACACAACAAAAAAGCTTCTCACTCTACCTCGATACACCTGACATTACTAAATTAAACTAAACTAAACTAAGTTTGGATTTGCACAATGTTTCAGCAAATTTTTCCATCCATTACTTTAAATTGCAGCCATCGTGGTGTGGAGAGATATAAAGATTACTAGACCAAGTGCAGACCCGTTGGGTCTGTTCTCCCAACGTGCGGTTCTGGGGAGGGGAGGGCAGCATGTGGCGTCACCTGCGAATAGATAGCACAAAAAATGATGACATAGAATGTAACAGAGCCATAGCGACTGGTGTAAGCATTGGTTATCTGAGGCACAAGACTGGCTGGTGAAGTCTAGCTTTATTGGTTCAATGACTTCTACAAGGCTCGGCAAAAACAAAGTCTTCATTGTTTCCTCACTTGCTATAAATCCAAGGAGATAAGGTCTCAAACTCGGTTACTGGAAGGGTTTGTTCAAAGCCAAAGGCACAGACATGGGAAAACAAGAAGATATTTGGTGCCAGCACACTTGGGAGTGTTCACTGACCTCATGTTCAAATGAACAGCTTGTAACATTCTCTTACACGATGTCAAATGGATCTACATGAGCTCGGCTCTTAACATTGCAATCAATGCTGTTTGGCTCATGTTTATCTTTTTGAAGTACAAACATTGGAGAATGAGGACATAGGTGACCAGGGGATGTTTTCACAGTTCAACGGGTTATCCACATGGCCCAGTGGCGAGCTTGGTTAAAAAAATTCAACAGGGGCAGAATTAGGCCATTCGGCCCGTCCAGTTTACTCTGCCATTCATGTGGAACAGCATCCCTCTTCCCATCAGAACTGCCCCGTCCATCGACTCCTTTAAGTCGAGACTTAAGACTAATTTCTACTCCCAAGCCTTTCTTGACGCCCTCTGTATGTATGTAGTGATGTATTTAATCTATGAACCACTGTTGTATAACGTTAGTACCTCCACCAATGTAAAGGACTTTGGCCAACGAGAGTTGTTTTTTAAATGTGCAATATAAATAAAGGTGACTTGACTTGACGACTTCAATCATGGCTGATCTGTCTCTCCCTCCTAACCCCATTCTCCTGCCTTCTCCGCATAACCTCTGACACCCTTACTAATCAAGAATCTATCTATCTCTGCCTTAAAAATATCCATTGACTTGGCCTCCACAGCCATCTGCGGCAAAGAATTCCACAGATTCACCACCCTCTACCGAAATTCTTCCTCGTCTCATTCCTAAAGGAACGTCCTTAATTCTGAGACAATGGCCTCTGGTCCGAGACTCTCCCACTCATGGAGACACCCTCTCCACATCCACTCCATCCAGGCCTTTCACTATTCGGTAAGTTTCAATGAGGCGTTCCGTAATCTTGTTGCCTCTGTATTTTCTGTTGGTAGAGTCGGAAGGGGGGAGAGTTAGTCCAAATGCTCGGTATAGTGGATTCCCCATTTAGTACCCATCCTTCAAAATTCTGATGGGTTGAATGCAAAGTTCTGGAGTTGACCCCAGCAAGATTCTGAACCATGCATTTCCCATCTTTAAACTCTTGTTGTTGGCGTAAGTCCATCTTTAGTTTAGTTTAGAGATACAGCGTGGAAATAGGCGCTTCGGCTCACCGAATCCACACCGATTAACAATCGCCGACTGCGTACACCAGTTCTATCCTGGACGTTCTCGGGACAGAAGCCAATTAGCCTACAAACCCGCACGTCTTTGCAATGTGGGAGGAAACCGGAGCACCCGGAGAAAACTAACATGGTCACGGGGAGAACGTACAGACAAGCACCTGTAATAATAATAATAATGGATGGGATTTATATAGCGCCTTTCTAATACTCAAGGCGCTTTACATCGCATTATTCATTCACTCCTCAGTCACACTCGGTGGTGGTAAGCTACATCTGTAGCCACAGCTGCCCTGGGGCAGACTGACGGAAGCGTGGCTGCCAATCTGCGCCTACGGCCCCTCCGACCACCACCAATCACTCACACACATTCACACACATTCACACACAGGCAAAGGTGGGTGAAGTGTCTTGCCCAAGGACACAACGACAGTATGCACTCCAAGCGGGATTCGAACCGGCTACCTTCCGGTTGCCAGCCGAACACTTAGCCCATTGTGCCATCTGTCGTCCAAAGTCAGGATCGAACCCGGGTCTCCGGCGCTGTGGGGCAGCAACTCTTGAGAAAAACATTTTTCACACAGAGAGTGGTGAATCTCTGGAATTCTCTGCAACAGAAGGTAGTTGAGGCCAGTTCATTGGCTATATTTAAGAGGGAGTTAGATGTGACCCTTGTGGTTAAAGGGATCAGGGGGTAATGGAGGGAAGGCAGGTACGGGATACTGAGTTGGATGATCAGCCATGATCATATTGAATGGCGGTGCAGGCTCGAAGGGCCGAATGGCCTACCCCTGCACCTATTTTCTATGTTTCTATGTTTCTACCGCTGCACCACTGTGCCGCCCACTATTGTGATACCACAAAAACAAAAGCAAAAACATCTTTGAGCAGTGATGGTGCAGCATTGGTGTTGTCCTGTTTGGAGACGGGAGATGCTGTCCTGTTTCATCCAAGGTTGCTTTTCCTGCTGCGGCTGCCTAGGCCCATCCTTGACAGGCCGACCCACCCATGGTTTCCACAGCTGAAGCTTTCTCTGGTATCCTTGAGCAGACCGCAGACCAATAAGTGTGGCATGGGCTGCCTCTTGCCACAGTCTCATGTACTGTAGCAAAGTCTTACCTCACAGCATTGGCTCTTGATCATTTGGCTTGGGTACGGAATCAGCTGAGGGCCTTTCCAGCATCCATTATCCTCTGCCACTTCGGGAAGATCGCCTGCCTGCCCACGCTGACCCATGAAGAGCCATAGAGTCATACAGCATGGAAACAGACCGTCAGCCCAACTAGCCCACACTGACCAACATGTCCCAGCTACACTAGTCCCACCTGCCTGCATTTGGCCCATATCCCTCCAAACCTGTCCTATCCATGTACCGGCCTAATTGTTTCTTAAATGTTGGGATAGTCCCAGCCTCAGCTACCTCCTCTGGCAACTCGTTCCACACAACGACCACCCTTTGTGTGAAAAAGTTACCCCTCAGGTTCCCTTGGATCTTTCCCCCTTCACCTTAAACCTATGTCCTCTGGTTCTCGATTCCCCTACTCTGGGCAAGAGACTCTGTGCGTCTACCAGATCTATTCCTCTCATGATTTTACACACCTCTGTAAGATCAGTACAAGAGGTGAAATGTGCTGGTGATATCTGGCATTGGATAGTAATTCTGTGTGGATGGACTCCGATCCAACACAATGCAATGTCCTGGATCAAGCACAGACAGTCTCATCCGTGAGCGAAAGCTATTTTGTTGCGTGCTATCCAGTCAGTGAAAGACTATGCATGATTACAATCGGGCCGTCCACAGTGTACAGATACAGGATAAAGGGAATGACGTTTAGTGCAAGATACAATCCTGTAAACTCCATGGGTATTTCATGCCAGCTGGGGTCCAATGCTTGACAGTGGTGAGGGACTTTGAG